>NC_139653.1:13304554-13589554 GCF_951799395.1 Argentina silus
GAGGCTATTACCTTTTCATGATGTTGAGTACACTAATAGGCAGGTAGCAGAGGGCAAAGACAAAAAGAACCACCATCAGCATGCGGGCAGTCTTTCTCCGGGCCCGGACCTGCTTGATCTCTGCAGACACGGTGCTGGTCCGGATCCTAACAGTCTCTCCGGGTCCTGTAGCCTGAGCAGAACACTGAAGAGACTTCCACTTCCTCTGCAGCACAGAGGACGTCCCAGGAATCTGTTTTAAAAACCACAGCCCAGCACACAGTAATTGTGTGACACTAATTAAATCTAGACAAAACACTAAAAAAGCAAAGATGAATAATCACAGACATTAAATCATTTATTTGAAACTTTGTCATGTGTATATGCTAGAATACACACCTGTTGACACCACAGCTTATGACATATCTGGATGTATGCCAGAACCATAAGGCACAATGGAGCAAAGTATGTGACGATGAAGAAACAGGTGTGGTACACCTTGGGGTAAATCTCAGCTGTTGAGAGAATGAAATAAAACTTGCTATTTAAAATGTGAAGTTAATTGAAACAAACTGCATGTGAGAGCAAAATAATAGGTTTAATGATGGTGCAGTGCCTTTTAAAATGCCAAGGAAAACAACCTGGCATATTTATTGCAAGCATAAAATTGAATTGAGTTCTGTAATTTTAGGTAGCTAGTTTTTCACCCTACAGTGAGGTTAGATGTGATATGTCAATGTCAGTCCATAGTCTAAACCCATTCGGTCTTCTTTCATCTGAATCAATTTCTGTCCGTGTGTAAGAGGCTTTCTCTTTGACAGTATGCATCAGCAGTAATCAGAGAGACAACCCGACTCTTTTATCAGATAATGTGAAAAGTCACCCCTCCCTGCTTTCAAGTCTTTTTCAACTGTCTAACCTTGACTCAGCTCAGGAGAAAGGATAAATGCATTGATAGATGGCATTTGAAGCAAAAAAGGCAAGATAAACACGTCTGTATGTTTCATAACACATTGTCCATTTAGCTGGGAGTTTTTTTTTTCAATTGGAGCTACTATAATTTGTTTGGATTTCAAGTTGACATTGAATTTCTGAGTAGGCCTGTGGATACATTTATATTTCCATTTCTATCTCTCTATCTATACTGGACACCCCAGTCAAACATATCAGTGCAACGATAATGATAGTGACAATACTGACTATGATTTAGTTACAATAATTGTACTATTCCTGAGACTTTGGTCATATGTTACAGAGTAGTTCCATAACATTAGGATAAGGATGTGTGTGTGCCTACCTCCCCAGTGCTCGTCACACACCGTGAACAGGCTGGTCTTATTGGTGAGTTCAGGGAGCAGGCTGCTGCACTCCATAACAATGGCCTGAGGAATCATGATGACACAGGACACCACCCAGATGAGGATGATGCTCTTGCGAGCCCGCTTGGCTGTGCTCTTGAACATCAGTGGGTGGCAGATAGCGTACCAGCGGTCTTGGGCAATGCAGCTCAGAGTCAGGACGGACACAGACACAGAGATTGTCTTGGAAATTGACAAGAAGAGTTGTGCACCAAGTGAGACTTTTAAAATAATGTACTGTTTATACAGTGGTTGTTAGGAGACAACCTAATCATATTCCATAGAAAAACAAATATTCAAACTCACTACTGTATTTGTTGATGTGATGCATTATAGGAGATTAGACACAATTTATATTGTAATCTTTATGAAACATTTTAATTTGTAATACATCTGTATAGAGTATTCTGTATATCTGTATAGAGTATCAGTATATCTGTATAGAGTATATTTCAATAGAAATTTTGCTACATTTTCCCAGAGCCAAAACTGTCTACATACCCCCATCTGTTGGCATTTAACACTGACAGTGATTTGTGGAGGCCAAGGGCAAAACGTTGATGGACAGCAAAAATTGCTAAATCTAGATGCTGATGGGGGAGTTGACAGTTTCTCCCATGGTGATTACAGCCAGCCTCCTCCAATACATCAACTCGGTAAATGGACTAATTGAAGTGCACTTGTTTTGATATGATTCTAAATGGTCAAACATAACAATGTTTGTAAACATACAAACAAAGTGGACATTGATTAAAAGGGTTTTTAATTAAGTATTGACTCAATTAAAAAGTATAGAAAAATGCATCCTGATGCAGTATGGCTGAGATGTGAACTCTATAATCTTATTCAACAATCATCAATAACCAACATAATGTACTCAAAAGTAGATGGATGATGGATATATAATCTAATTTCCATCAAAGAAGCCAGCAGGAAATTAAAATAAGCTGTAATTTGATAACACTTCACAATGAGTATAACTACCCAGCAAAGTGACATGCGTAATTACAGTGTACACGTATGTATATCAATGAATGAGATACATTAACGAGTGATGATCTGATAATCTAATTACCTCCTCTGTTGTTATTTATGCAGTTATATTAACACTAGAAGTTGTAAATGATGTATTAAATAACTCATTAACACCTCTGATATACAGTATAAAAACAACACACAAGCTCAATGGAGAGCCAATAGAGAGCCAACAATCAATAAAAAACGGATTAAACTCTGACAAGTAGATGAGCTTTTGCAGCGAAATAGAAGCCCACTGTATTTGTAGTGGGTCTGGGGGAAAAATCTCTCTATTGACAATCAAACTGAACATATCAAAAATGGCCCTGCAGCAACTGAAGCTGTGGTTAGTTTATTCCAATCTCCCACAGTCATTTATTCCCCAGGCATAAATGCCATCAAAATACACAGATTGCGGTGTGCTGTGGTAAATATTTGAGTAACTAATGAAATGTCAGTGAAATCTGAATAGCTTTTACAGATCTCCCTCCTGGGGGAGTGTATCAATGTCACACTGCAGGACATCTTGCCGGGGGTAAGCGGAGGATGTCCTGCAGCAGCACATCATGAAAATGTATGAAAGAGTTTTTAATTGATCTCTTGATTGGGTGAGGACCACCAGCTGTCTCTCCTCAGCTAATAATTGTAGACCTCTCATCTCTGGCCTCTGGACGTTGATAATACATTGAGTAATACATTGAGGAGTACTTATGGGCTTCTGTGAGTGCCTGAGTGGGTTTGGGTTTTATCTGGGAGAATGGCAAATGTACTGTACTGTATGTCCTGAAGCATGATTGTAAAATATATTCTGTTCTGGTTTTTTTTTGTCAACAACATGGGAATTAATCAACTTCAAAATCAGGTATATAATCTAATAAAACCAAGAATGGAAATGGTGCAATTTGGGATTGAGGCATATACTGTAGCTACACAGAACAGATGGTGTGGGACATAGACTCATCTCGACACAAGGACTGTTGAGGTCTGACTATTTCTGACCAACTTTGATTTTTTAAATAAATTATTACTACGCATTTGAGACGAATGCACTGTGAGACTTTGAAAGACTGATTAAAGGTATTTAGAATAATTTTACTGTAAAAACCAACTTGCCAGTTTTTGGATGTGAGACCTCATATCCCTTACACAGAATCAGATGGCTCAATATAATGTTCCATTAAACTGCCACCAGTGGCAGTTAAAAGGTGGATAAGCAAAAGACTTGCCTGTGGTAGGAATCAACATGGGGTCCCATCAAAGGTGTCTCAGTTGGTTTCTAGAGTTCAGTACTGGCTATCATGGCTGAATGCAAAGTAAAGCGAAGGGAGGAAAAATGGAAAATATAGACCTTAAAGCCACGGTCTTACCTGTAAATAGGGCAGTATTTTACAAAGAGTGTTTCCAAAGAACCATGTTTCTGTGATATCTACCACCAGACTGGCAGGGAGACAGGTGATGGTGACCAGGACATCAGCAAAGGAGAGGTTCACAATGAAATAGTTGGTCACTGTACGCATGTGATGGTTTTTCCACACTGCAAAACAAACTGAAAAACAAAACACAACCCACAATTACTGCTAAGCGCACAAATGGGAGGCAGTCATTTCACCATTGTAAGTTGGCATATTAAAGAGGTTTATCATTACTCCCAAATGGTTCCACTGCCTTGGAAGAGCAATCTAATCACCACAGTCCAAATGCACTTCAGTATCAGGCTGTTACTGCCTAGGCCGAGAAATTGGTATACAGTTACCACCACAGACAAATGCACATTATTGCCACATGGACTAGTCTATTCACAGAATCCTACATCAAACAAAGACAGTTCTAGACAAAGCTTTTGCCCTGATCTTGGGGGCAAATGTCCAATCAGATGTGCTTGCATGCACCTGAGGTCAGTCCTGTCAATACATAAAATGTATATAAATCATGAAAATCTTTTTTAAAAATCGATCAATAATCTCATACCATATACAGTAGTGGTAATGCAGTCAACTTTCAATCAAACCTTGCAATATGTATGCAGTACATGTCTATGTTTAAAAAAATGATTTATCTGTAATCTACAGATAATTGGAATCTGAAACTCCAGACAAATCTGCACACTTCCTTTTCAGGTCACACATTATGAGGCTCACTGATCCCAAAGAGGGTCAATAATATCATAGGAAAAATAATGTTGTGCTCACATGTCACGTACTGTAGGTCTACAAGGAACATCCCCCTGCAGTTGATATTAGAATGCACAGTAATAATATTTACTCGAATTTAGGAATTTAGGTTTCATTTTTTTTAAAGATTTTAACCAGTGGAATGAAAGTGGACCGTCAGATTGTTCGATTTCCTTAAAACCAATGTTCCAGTGGTGTTGAATGATGGTGTGTGTTTGATTATGGTAAATAGAAAACCCCGCAAATTTGAGGCGCCCCTCACGTTGGTTTCGTGTATCATAATAAGCTATTGAAGATACTATACCCAATTTACAGGGCAAATAGCACAGTGCAAAACATGAAAACAAAAGTCAGCACCCGCAAAAAAAATCACACATGAGATCTCCGCAATTAATTAAGCCCTGTATACTGAAACCACAACCAAAACTTACCTAGTGTATTTCCAATGAGTGAAACGAAAAATACAATTATGTATCCTGCGATAAGAACCCATTCATACTGCTTGGGGTGTAAATATTCTCTCCAGATATACTTCAGAAGTTCATCATCCTCATCGATGTTTGAATAAGGATGCAATTCCGTGGTATTAGGCTCATGCTGAGGGGGTGAACATTCTCCACAGTCTGAGTTTACTGTGATTCCCGACATCATTCAAGATATTGAAATGTTTAGGGTCCTAGAGTGTCCATCCAGCATCTCGCGCATAGAACAACAGACTGCGCCTGGGTTGCACACCGGTTTGACAGTGTTAAATGAAAGCGGTGATTGCTTGGGCATAGTCAACGTGACGCATCTCCAGGGCAGGGCGCGCTGCTAGAGCGCATTCAGATAATAGATTTATCTTGAAAGAGGGGGGGAAATAATGTCATGATTACATATACAGTATCACACATGAGTATATGAGTTCCATCCCCTCAACTCACAAACATCTCAAAGCTGACTTTATAAAAACATTTAACATTTAAATGGGCTACACACAATTATCTTCAGATCAAAACATAGCAGCAGAGTACACGATGTGGAAGAATTACTGTATTTCACCTGTTACACTGTGCCTTAGTATTATGTTGTTGGATGGAATATGACAAGATATAAATATGGCGCTATTTTCAACATCTATCACCATTCCACGAAATTATTTTACACGTGTATCTCAAAACTGTGTTCTGTAAACTTGTATTTGCTATCGATCAACATGGATGTCACCTGGGGTGGAGATGTAGTCGTGTTTCAGATAGTATGTATAAAGCAGACCTTGGTCGAATAGCAATTATTTTTAAATACTTTGAGCATTTGCTTGAGTCTACATGGAGTGTTACATGGGCAGAGTTTGCACCTTTGGGACTATTCCATTGGTATCGTTGTGAGAGGTAAACTCAATCAAGCACAGCTGCAGATAAATACAAATACAACTGGAACCCAGGTCTGAAATCAAGTAACAACAGAGTTTTCTTTAAATTGACCGTTCATGGTGTTAGTGACACATTCTCTATTACATACTATCCCAAAATCAACATGGTTATGTTAGACAGAACAACTTTCCTGATGTGGGCACAGCTGGGTAAACCACTGCCATGTGAGAAGCTTCCTTTCTTTTGTTTAGAGGAAAAATGAATCTACCCTCACCATCAATAATAAGAGCACCAAGGTTAATGCAGTATTGAAGTAACTCTGCACATGTAGGCCTCAAAAGGTTATATGTGGGTGTTCAGCATAGCCATCCTTTTATCTATTATGCATTCTCTCTGCATAGTAGAAATGGTCAAGAGACTTGATTTTTGCAGAAAGGTAATCTTCAAAGGTCTCCTGAATGAATCTGCTGATGCACTGTATAGAGATTTTTTTTTTTATGAGACTATCAGACATTTTTCAATGTAAAGGCTTGATATGCTCTGGCATTCCAGGGCACATATTTATTCTTATTTTTCTGACTTAACTGTTAAGTGGCAGTGATAACTGGAATATTCTGAAAAGCATATTGGCTGACTATAGAAATGCAGCAGTGCCCTTGCAGGGTCAATAGAATACAGATCAACAATGTATTTTCTTGCATTCATATTGTTTGTTTGTGAACACTGAATTACAGTACAATCTCTGTGTCACAATACGATCACCTAGAATGGTGTTGGTGTAGAATGATCCTTATCAAGACCATCAACACTGTTGGTTATTAAAGCATGTTAGGTATAAAGTTGGTCCCCCAACTGTGACCAATTAAGTTAAGGAGTAGCAACAGAAAGACACTTGAAAGACACTTCAGGACAAAAACCCCTAACCCTAACCCAGCAGGAAATCAAGGACTGCTTGTGTTGCTCAGGACAATAGGACCTGATGTGGCTAGCCCTGTATGGCTGCCCCAAAACCTACTAATTTCTCAGTGACTGGAATGCAATTGCATTGAATTGAATGTAAATTGCATTATCAGCTTTTATTGTTTTTTTTATAATCAATCATATTCTGTATAATTGATCTTGTACCCTATAAAGTGGCAGGCACTGTACCAGCCTTACACTATACAGTCAAATATATATATTTGTATATTCAGATTAAAGGAAACACAGCGATAACACATTTTCAAGAAAAAATTTGGTTTATACAGAATAGTTTTTTATTTACAGCTCAAATATTTCACATATTTACAAAGACCTATGATGCACATTTCCCTGAAATAGTCCCTTTTCATACCATTGTCATATCATGACATTTCCCCAAAGAGCTGTAAAAGTGGCAAACAGAAAACAAATTGAATAGACTAAACTAACAAAAGTTAGTTTTAAGCATGTTTTGCCAAGAAGATTTTTTTTCAAAGAAAGCAAAACAAAATAGTGTAAACATTGCAACATGTGGCATTCACCCATTCCTGTAATTAACATCTAATATTATGTTTTTTTATTTAACATTTTGTTCACTGTTTACATCTCATCCACCTTTTAATTTGATGGACAGTTGTCAAGTGTGTTTTATATGGACATGTAGCTAGTGTAAATCCTGAATGCATCCTGTTTGACAAAGGTAACGGGACTGAACTGCATAATTAGTTATTACAACATTGGCCAATTTGCATGCACATATGTTGCACAGATATTGTGATAATCCACTGTTATGTTTCATACAGTATTTGATGCAGTGTTAGTTAACCTTAAATACCCTTGTACAAAGAAACTTCATAAACAAAACAATTGAATACCATATAATTTCTTTCATATTTGAAAACAGTTAAGCCTAAAACATCATTTAATTCAAGTAATGATCAGTTTGTCATTGCCATGGAGTCCTCAAACAAATCCTTAAAGTCTTCCTTTAAACAGTTTTGAAGTTAATCCTAGAAAATAATACAGTACCTAGCTTCCTCTCTGCTTGCATTCAGATTACATTTTCAATGTGTAACTCAATGGGGAAAGGGCAAGAATGAAGCAGCTGAATAACAATGGTAAGCTCTAAGCTTAGGCTAGTTGGTCATAAAGAAAAATGAAAAATGTAATTTTACATATGTATACCATACAGGATTTGTTTACCGTATTATCTAACTATTTATTTTTGTGAATGAAATTCCCCACTTTTTGTATGAATCTGCCCAGTTTATTGTCATGATGACCATGTGTTTGCTGACCAACGTGGCTGTGATGTTCACTGGTAGAGCCACTTTTAGCGAAGAGTATGCTCTTGGCTCTCTCTGGGGCTTGCGTGTTAGCAGATCCTGCAATGTGTGAAGAGGAAGAGTGTTTCTTCTCATATGAGCAGAAAGGCTCAAATCTGTTGTACAATCGACTGTCAGCTCCTTGATCTTTACGCCAGTTTTCTGATGCAAGGCTTGACCTCTCATTTCCATCACTGGTAGTATGGTGCTGCTGTGTCTTGACAGACGTAGTTGTGGCAGGAGAGTTTTGGTGGAGCTCCTCAGTGCTGAAACGAGGGGCTGATGATTTTACTAAATCATCTGCAAAGAGATTTCTGTCAATCTGGAGCTTTGTGACGTTACCCTGAACATTCCTCTCTCCCCCTGGTCTTTGTTCTTCTTCCTCTGCCAGTATAGTGTCTGAGCTGCGATCCATTATTCTATCCTGTCTTTCCTTTTTCTCTGGTATGTTGAGCAGGGATCTGATTTTCTTGGAACTTTTATTAAGTAAGCGCATTGAGCCCATGTTGGGGGTTTTTGACTCCTTACCATTGACATCAAGGGTTGCAGCAGACACTGTTCTGGAGGGAGGCTCTTGCCAAATGGACACTGGGGGGCTCTTTATGTCCACAACATTTTTTACATCATAATGAGACACAGATCTCTGATCCTCATTCAGATTTGACACATATCCTCCATTGTGTGCATTTATTCCTGCAATTCTATCTGGCTGTCTTCTCATGAAAGCTTCATACATGTGACTGGAGGACTCTCGGTTGTCTCTGTAGTCAATGTTTGACTTTGGGTCTGCCACACTATGCCTTTTGTGCCAGTTTTCTTGAAGGATATCAGGGTTTTTGATTGCCAGCCCACCTTTGGCCCTGCCAAGGCTGGCATAAGCATCTCTTGCTGGGCCGTAGCCCTGTGTATTATTCCTAGGATCATCCCAAATATGACTTCGCCTCTTTAGCTCATCATTCCTCATTCTGTTTTCCATTGCTGCTGGACTCCATTGCATTGATGAGTAATATGGTGGACTGTTTGGGACTGCAGAGGGATCAATCTGACGTATTGAAGAGGAAGACTTGTTTGTCTCTGGTTGCTCTGGAATAGTGGATTTGTAGACAATGGATGACCTCACCCTGGAGTGCATGAGGGAACCAGCTTTGTTTTCCGGTGTCTCATACTGGTCAAGGTAGTCACCAGAATCCCCAATTGGAACATCATTGTTATTTAGATAGGACTCTATTCTCCATGTGCGTAAGAAGGACTTGGACGTAGGCTCTAATGTTGGCATGTTCTGCTGCATGGAGAGGACCTGTTTGTCATTCCCATGGTAGGACTGACGCATGTTATGACCTCTGTACATCTGGTTCATTGGTGGCATCTGAGAATAGTCCTCCATAGCATTAGAATAGTGACTGCTTCCAGGAGGGCCGTGAAAACCTCCATTTCCAGCCACATTCCAGTTGCTTGCCCTATACGTTGTGTTCTGCGGAATATATGAGACTTCTTGTCTCTCTCCAGCATAGCTGTGCCTTTTCATGAAGTTCATGGTCTCAGGAGGCTGGAACTGATGAACCCGGTTTAGCATACCCACACCAGGATTGATCATGGGTTTGTGCTCAAAAGGCTCATCTTCATACAGCCTCTCCTCTAGCTCTCTCACGCCCATCTGTCTCTCACAGGCTTTCCTGTACACAGTGTCAAGGGTATTCCTCAACTGGTCCTTCCTCTCAAAGGCTTGGCCAGATTGAGAACCGTATTTTGCCAGGGCACGTCTTCCATTCGACCTGCTGTCTAGTAACACGCTCTCTGGAGGGGAGAGAACCTCTGGCACAGTAGACCGGGCATAGAGCGTGCGAAACTCCTCGTCGTAGGACTCGACCAGCTGACCTGTTATGACCTGCACCATGCTCAGGTTGATTTTCTCATAGGACCACATGAAGCTGGGTAGGGAGGTAGAAACAGTTAGAATTAATCATATGATAATAACAACATTACAACAGGTGTAATAATCACATTTATAATATGATCATATGAAGGCTTTAGTGATCGTTGTTGGAAACAGTAAAGTGATACTATTTAGGATAAAAGGCACATATTGTAAACTGGTAGACAATAGACTGTCAACAAATTGTCTGCTGTCTTCCCTTTCATTCATCTTTGAGTCATGGAACATTTTATGAAAAGTAAAATATTATTTGGCTGTCGAAAGTAAAAACTGCATTTCTCCTCACTTTGGTATCTTAATGTAGGAATTCATAAGCTTCTGGCTTATCAAAATTCTGTTCTTGATAAGAGAGTCCTTTCAGGGACACCTTGGTTATGGAAGCATTGGGGTTGTCTAGAAGTAACAATGGATGACTAAAAAGTACATAATAATGTCTTATGAGTGCATTTAACAGCTGAAGTACATTTCATCAAAATGGGCAAGCATTATTCTCAACTTCTAAGACAATACTTTATATACATTTATTTTAATTGACATCACCCCCCCCCCACACACACACACACACACACACTCACACACACACACACACACACACACACACACACACACACACACACACACACACACACACACACACACACACACACACACCCTTCGCCCAAGCTGTGGTTAAATTCACCTGTAAGATCCATACACTGCTGTTTGACAGTCGACTAATAGAAACTTCTGCTCCATTGCTCCATGAAATTTAGCTCCTGATCGACACAGGTAATCCTGACCTTTCACTGTGCGCACTCTCATGTTCTGTAGTCAAGAAAGTCAGTTACTGTAGGCATGTTAGACAAGACAAGATCATAACACACCTCTGTATGCAAAGCCTGAATATTATCGTCTGTCTCATATGAAAAATATTAAGAAGCTCTAAAACAGTGCCAGAGCTTTATGGCAGGCTTGATACTATGATAATAAACCATAACTATGCCTGGCAGAGGTACAAAACCCACAGAAGTACAGAAGTTTACAAATTATACACTGAATATACTGTACTGTGTTGTAAATTGGTTAAACAAATTGCAATAGCAAGTGTATTCTAGAATCCACTGACACTTGTCAAGGCAAGATAATGTATTTTCAAATGTGCAAAGGTAATCTTACTTTAGGTGTGTACTTGTTTATGAATACATATAAAGGGTGTGGTTGGCCCAAACACCTCTTAGCCAATGAGTAATTATCACCCCACCCTGTAAAAGTATAAGAACAATACTTTTGTATTAGAAGGACTACTGTTAATGTACAAATTGTCCTTTTTTGCCTACAACCATAAATAAGAACCACAACAGAACTAAGACAGAATTTGTGTGCTATCCTCATTAATTTTTATTTGGTTTATCTGTATAAATCAGATTATTATTTGCATTAACTGTATGTCTACAGTATAAAATATCTACACAAATCACATAAATTACATAAATAAAGTTTAGTACAACTTACCCTGAGTTTTTGCACTTGGATGTCTTGATTTTCAGCCATTGAGAGAAAACTTTGCAGATGGGAATCATCAAGAAGCACATAAACTGGAACTCCTCGGATTGAGGCTTCAACAGTCTCTTTGAAAATATCTACATCAGTAAAAATGTCCATTACAATAGCTATGACCTGCAGGGAGAGAGGGACAAATTAGAACCAAATTAGAATCAGAGAGGGGGACGAGAAATACATTTATGAGTGAAATTACTCCATTGTTGCCATCTTGGTGTTCATAGGTGGCTCTAAAAAGTATAATGAGACATTAATTCAAGCTCAGGAACTCTTGTGTGATTACCTAAAGTAGCACAGAGGCAGGTAACCAACTACCATATATACCTATATGTAGGTGTTAATGAGATATGGTTCAAGTTTCATAACTTCAAGTTTCATTACTTCTCATTGTACACATAACATTCTTACTGAGAAGGAAGTGGCACTTATTTAATACGATTGGAACAGTGAAGACAAGAATATACTGGTGACCTTTTTCCAGATAATGGAATGTGAGTCATCATTTTGGGGAGTCATTAGGAGCCTATTGATGGTGTCATAATCCTTGCATAAGTACTGTAAGTAAGATCATTTGGAGACTGGTACTTCACACCTCATTATTTCAGACTAGAATATTACTTTGGAATTCATTCACGTCAAAGTTGATTGGACACTGACCCATGTTTGGGACATTACATCTTTGTTACACATTTGCATGTCCTCAGCACTGACCATGTGGAGATACGTGTAACACAAGATGATTATAAGACTATAGGAGCCAGGGATATAGCTTTCTTAATATAAAGAGACCAACGCTCAGTTTTTTCATATTTCAAGTTTCAACCTTTTTAATTTGGTATTCCTGTTTAACAGCTTCCTCTGAGGTTCTTTGAACACAGCATTGACTGATTTCTTCCACAATAGCGTCAGTTAACCTATGATAAGTCCATTCAACATTTTGTGCAATGCAATGTCAGGTAAAAGTAGATTGGATGAAAGTCATGATATTTGGTCTAGTATGTTTCCAAAATGCCATGCTGACAGATGAATCCTTGTCAAATGATTAACATCATCAGTCTGTACTTGTACTAATCTAAAAATTAATTTCTAAACTCCCACTGTGAGAAATCTATTGTTTAGTTACTACTACTAGTTTAGTTACTACTACTTGTCTACTATAGTAGTTTTAACCAGATTGCTGTTATTTTGGTGACCATATGTAAATTGGTGTTATAGAAAGTTTTAATAATTGTAAGCAAAATATGTGTGTCCTGTATTTTTGCTTTAGGGACAGAGAGATAGAATGTGACAATTGCCACATTGCTGATATTCATCTTCATATTAGGAATGCAGAGAGTAGGAGATTATAGCATTTACTATCTAATTCTGGATTCTGGTACTAAATCCTGGAATTTTCTCAATTGTGAGAAAAACTGCACAATTAAAGACACTCAATAGGTTTCCGTTAGAGCAGCACCCATATAGTACTTTTACTCATGAAGGTAGGTTGCAAAACCAGATTTTTTAGACCCGCCCTGACACTCCTTTAGACACTACTGTCTGGTGAAAAGAGAGAACAACAAGGGTGTGTATACATTTGCCCTGGGAGGAAAGGGTGTGTGTAATATCTAAAATCTGAAGTATTAGCAGGTTACTGGATTAGTAACCAAGCCCTATGGTTCTGTAGCTAGATCACACCACCTTAAACCAGTTAGGGCATGACAGTGCTTTGTGACATATCCAATAGGGCTCTGTACATTAATCCACATTTTGTCTTTTAAAAAGACAAATACTGTGATTTGTTTTCTCTAAAGGCCATTAGCATCAGCATTGTAACTGACACAAAAACATTTGATTACCTGTCTTGCATCCTGAATTAGTTTACGGATCACTTCTTTGATGGTGGGTTTGTTTTGTCTGGGCGGATGAAAGAGCAGATCTATATTGGTCAGCAGTCTCTCAAGCATGACTTCCGGCCACCCCAAGTCCAGGTCTGGTGTTGCCACATCTGAGTGTATGGGCCAATACGTCCCAGTCGAGGACTTGCTCTCTGGAGAACCGTCGATTGTCTCTGTTTGATTGCCGGCTGATGGCTGCTCTGCATTTGTGGTGATGAAGAGGAGCTCGTCTTCAGATAGGAAGCTCCCTAAACGCTCTCCCTTGAGGAACTCCTGATAGCTCTCTCTGCCTTTGTTCACTAGGGAATCGATAGCCAGGCGATATGACTCCTTATAGTGGGGCTGGACATAATCCTCAGGCTTCAACTCTCCCGTCAAGGAGGACAGCAGAGAGAGTTGTTGGGATTCCATCATGACAGTGGCTCAGTTAATCCTCTCTCAGATGCTGAAAAACAAAGAGGCAAGAAGAGAGATGTTAGCGATTTATGTGATATAGAGTTGAAAATTATTTAGCACTCATTGACACATACTGTAGGCCTACATCAAGTAACCAATACAACATATCTTTCATGATGCAGGTTCATTAGGGAATCGTGGCTGAAGGTTCGAAAGACCACTGAGACCTGTTTGATTCAACAATGATATAAATAGCAGAATAACATGGCAAACAATCATTCAAATTGGATCTGAACATGGCGTGGGTATTCACTTATCCTCTTGCTATTCAAAAATGATGGCAAGTTATGTATAAGTGACAAAAGTGCACAGGGGTGACTCATCAGAGGCGTGGGAATCATACTGTATTATATCTATCTTTCATAATGCATCACAAGCAGGTGTTCAGGTTCTCAGAAGCACGCTGTGTTTTATTCTCACTGGCTCAGCTTGCATAGACTTGCTGAAAAACAGGACCGGAATCCAAGTTGGAATTTGAGCTTCTAACAAAGTCAACAAACTGATATCTGTGACTCAAGAGATTGCCAGTTCTAACTACGATGAAATTATGTGATTTGCAGTGCCTGGAAAATGTGTGTGCCCAGAAATAAAGAAGCTTATGAATTATAAAATGGGAAGTGTACTAAGAAATAAAGAAGCCTACATTTCCCATTAAAGTATTAGAACAAAAAGGGTATTGACTGATGGAGAGGTGGCTAAATGTAGCACTAGGTCTACATCTTATATGAGGTTCAATGACAACAGAGAGAAATGTGCGTATTGCGGTGAGTACTGTCACCAGTGCAGTGGTGCAGTCATTTTTCTTTTAAACCCACATCTTATAATCAATCGATGTACTGTCAAGTTTCCATCATTGATGTACTGTATGACATGTCAAGGTTCCATCATTGCTGACAGAGAAATGCAAACATTCAGACTAAAGTCTAGAGACATCAAGGGATAAGGGTGTTCATCAAGGTGTTCATATGAGACCCTCTAATTTTCAAGGTGATTTCTGATATCAGTTATGTCAGGCTCCTCAAGTCCCTAAGCATTGAACAATTCCAATTAGTTACCGTAAAAAGGATCAAATATTATGCAACCAGCTGATGAAAAGAGCGTCTGCGAAAGGTCTCAGATGTAATGTAAATTAAGTATGTATATGAGTAGTAATCAGCCACTTCACTGCAGCCCACTGCAACTTTGTTTTGATCATCGCAATAAAGATAAACTGTCAATAAATTGTAGTCCTAAAGCTCAGAGAGAGATTCAACACTGTCTCACATTGACAAATTTCCCATGTTGTACTTTTCAAACATAATTAAAAAGAAATTATAACATTTACTGTCCTTGTGTGATTATGTTAGTAATTCACTGTATTTGAAATCAAACCGCACCTTCAACAACATACAATATTAAAACATTAATGTCCTGTACTGATAAATCATTCATTGTTCTGATAAATTATTTCAAAGAATGGAGATCAAGCCTATTGTTACTCTTAAATAATCAGTCCATGTAATCCTTTGAAAGCATACTGTACATTCTAGGTCACCACAGTATTGTCTTACACTCTATAGCAGGAACTTACGTTGATTGTGTGAATTATAGGAAAATCCTCTTGTAGGTTCCCAATGAATCCCACACTGGCATCTTTAAATGTATTCAGCCTATGCTTAACTCATAGTTGAGGACAAACTGCTGCCTGCCAACTGAAAGTAACAAAGACAAGGAAGTGTCTTAACATGAGAAGCACTCTGGATGGAGGGTGTGGTTTCCAGTTTTCATATGCAAATAGCTCAGGCTTGAAACTTGCTTACAGGCCAGGGCCAGCCATAAACCTGTTTGAAATATATACCTGTAGTGCCACCCCTTTCTTTTTCATAGACAAAGCGAGCTATCTTTATAAAAACATATTAAGATAAACAATAAAACAGACAGAGCCTTTGGACTTTTGACACACGGCAATATGTAAACCTAGGCAAGCTTGTTAACTCATGAATCAGTACCACTAGTCCTGATTCAGGACCGGCAGGCAGTTGGGTGGGCGGGCGAGCAGGTGCCTGCCTTTCAGAATACGTACATTGGTCTCAATTATTCAGCTAATTTGAATCTCTGGGACTATTCTAAGTGCAAACAAAAACAAGAGGGGAAGAGCAGCCTTGCTATTAAAAATATTCAATCAAAGTATGAGATACACGTATGAGTCAACAAGGTTCTTTCCATTGTCCATCTTCAAAACCATAATGATCAAACAGAAAACCAATAATCAGAAATAAATCACATTCAGAAATAAGATACTGTACTACACTCAACACGCATCCTACTGTACTGCCTTGTTTGGATTACCTGCCTAATGTAGCGAGTACCGGTATTTCCATCCACTCTCAGGTGGCTATTTTAAATGCATCACATCTCACAAGAGGAGGCACTCCTTTTCAAAACTTTCAGTGTTCACAAATAACCTCAAATAACCTACAATTAAGTGCGCCACTAACATCTGTTCCTTTGGAACCTTGTCAAGCACCTACTGGGCATTTGACAAGTGCAAACTAAGTGCTCTGAGGCCTAATGATAAACTCTATATAGGTCCAATACATCAGGGTTGGGGTCAATTTGAACAACATTAGAAAAACGATTTTTTTTAAAGTATATATTCTGATTTTCCCATTATTGGTTCAAAATGCCCGATTTGCAATCAATCAATTTACATCCTGAATTGACTGAATTGAAATTCCTCTGACCTCAACCCTGCATCCCATCATGATCATAATATAATTATAATAAATAATTTTTGCTGTTATTTGTTATATTCTTGTTTTTGTGTGTGTTCTACTTGTTCTTGTTTTACAACCAAGCAATGTGACTGTCATTCATGTGTAGCAAGAGGCACAATGATCACGCACTGTCTTAACATAATATCATCATGGTCAGAAGCTTCCTCTCAAGAATCTGCAAGTAGACGGCATTGACATTGCACTTCAATCAGTGAGTCAATCAGAAAAGTAGGACATTACATTAATTTAAGTGTTAGTGATGGACCCTGAATGAAAACATAGGTACTATAATCAGTCAGCTGTGCTATTGTTTTCTGTGTCTGGTCAGAAATTTAAAGGACGGATATTAATGTTGTTCAATAGTAATTGAAACACATTAAGTAAATTGTGTTTGTGTAAATTGTGCACAAATATAAATGCATCAATTTCTGCATCAATTTTCTTAGGAATATTGAAAAGTATTGAAAAAGAGTTCAAATACCAGGATCAGCTCTTTCTGAGCACAATTTCTATTATTTATCTAGTCTCACTTGCCCAGATCTTACCTCCAAGGCTTAATGCCAACAAGAGAGGGTGAGATAGCAGTGTCAGCAAGAGGGCACTATTCACAAATTGAATCAATATTTTGTCGAGAGAACCTTGGATTCATGGTGAGTTGGTTGAAGTCAATTCTCAGCTTGGAAGGCCCAATTTTTTTTTATAACAAAACACTGTTCAGTTTGCATCTATGCAATTTGGCAGAAAATACAGATAGACCTTGATTTTTGGATAGCAAGTAAACAGAAACCAACATGGTCTCCTAGCAAAATGTGCATACAGATACAATAGTACAAGGCCACAATAACATGCTCATCTGCACATGACTGTAGTGTGAAATCTGCACTACTAAAGAGTAAAAAAAGGAAATAAATAACACTACGTTAGCAATACAACAACGTAGTTCTTCAACATATGTGGCGCTTAGTTAGTACTAGAAGTTAGGGTTAGGGATTCAATTTGAGTGGTTAGGGTTAGAGTTAGACATTAACTTTTAGTGGTTAGAGAAAGAGTAACCTTGTTGAGACAAGACCTTCCTAGTTCAGAAAGTCTAGAGAAATCCCTCCCCCACTTCCATCCTACCACCTAGCAACACAATCTTCCTTTCTTAGCCCTCTGACAGTTGCTATTGCCTGATACATGCATGCACAGATGCTTAGCCGATGCAGGCACACCACACACATCATATACAGAAAGTGACAGGCCTGACAGAAACACATCCTGAAGTAGTTACAGAACTAATTACAATAGAGGGATAATTTTAATTAGTCTTTGAGTACAATGGTACTTACAGTACCAAAAAAATGTCATTGTTGAATTCAACACATTTTGTTAAACAAAAGCCTTCATCAGAACATCATCTTGTGTCCTACAGTATCTGTCTGATGGGTCCTTAACAATCAGAACAATAGAACAGTGCTGTATAGTCCAAGTATAGCTGGTAATATCAAAACTTCTTCAGTAATGCATTTTCAATGGTAGGCCTGTGAATCACACGTGACAAACAACACACTGTGCACCCTGACATACTGAAACAGATTTTACAGGACATGTACAGTGCCCATATAATGTGACTGAAATGCCTCTGGTAGTTGAAGCTGAAAAGAAACCAGTGAATAACAGATATCAGCTGCATTGTTCAGTCTGGAGATGGCTGCAGTCTTCCCAGGCCAGGTAAGGTATGGATTTGGATCAACATTGCAAGTTTCTACCCCTGGAGCTGCAGAACTGGTGAGTCACCTTCTGTGAAATCCAAGCCCTGTGTTGTCATCACAATCTGTACTGTCAGTGTGTTTGGCTCTGTGTGAACATGCCCCTACAAGTGTTTACATTACTAACAGTTGATACAGTAAAAGCATAGCAAAGTATTGTGACTAAACTAACTCTTAAATGCATGAATGAGATAAGGTAAAGATAAGAATGTGTGTTCTGACATTTACTCTGTGATCATACGACTGTGTCATTCCTTTTGCCTGGATACCACTGATGTTGAGTCATGAAAATAATGTTTGCCTGTTATAGTAGGCCTACATTTCCCTCACACCAACAATGGAATATTACTGACACAGGATTGTACTGCATCTATTTCACGGTCGGTATCATTGTCCTTCGATAGTGTGGACAGAGTTGATTATCTGACTTTACCTACATTTTTATTTATTTTTTTACTTTAAAACATTTGTGAAACATTTATGTGGGCCTTATAAAGAGTTGATCAAAGCCTTAACATTTGAATTTGTTTAAAGTGGGACAAAGTATAAACTGAAAACAATTTGGATCCTTGAGCTCAAATGAATGTAAGGGTAGATAACAGGATCCATTGACTTCAGTTTGTATCTCTCTGCATTAAAGGAAGTTAATGAATTATGGGTGATAGTAAAACCTGCCCGAGCTGACCAATCTCTGACTTACTAATCTTCCTGTTCATGTTGAGAGTGAAAGGCTTGTTCACAGTAGTATCTTTAAGGAAACATACAATGGATACAAATGTTCTTTACATGAAATAGCTAGCCAATTTGTTTTTGTCATTGTTGCAGCAAATTGGTGGAGGAATTGCTCAAATCACACAAATTGGATGAACCGATCAAAGGTACATGTCTGTTCAATATATTAGTCTAAACGATTGGAGTATCTCTTGTGCACGTTTAAGGGATAGTTTACCCAAATTACAATATCACATATTTGCTTCCTTACCCTGAAAGTAGTCTAACAGACGAGGAGTGTAAATGAGTGTTCTATTGAAAAATGATATTTTTAGATAGTTATTCAATAGACCAAGTGAATTGTTTATTTTGTATTTCATAACAGATGTTAGTGTTAAAATACCAAGCATTATAATAGTATATATTGAATATAATCAGCTTCTGTAATTAACCATTACAAGTTGCCACAAGATACCTTCAGGCATAGTTGTCATTTGTTGTCAAGTTAATTGTTTTTTAAAAAAAAGGATACATTTAAATGTTTTGGCCAAAAATACGTATGTATGTATGTATCTATGTATCTATGTATGTAAAGTATGCATGCATGTATGTATGTATGTATGTATGTATGTATGTATGTATGCATGTATGCATGTATGTATGTATGTATGTATGTATGTATGTATGTATGTATGTATGTATGTATGTATGCATGCATGTATGTATGTATGTATGTATGTACAGTATGTATGTATGTATGTATGTATGTCTGAATGTATCTATCTATCTATCTATCTATCTATCTATTTATCTATCTATCTATTTATGTACAGTATGTATGTATGTATGTATGTATGTATGTATGTATGTATGTATGTATGTATGTATCTATCTATCTATCTATTTATCTATCTATCTATCTATCTATCTATCTATCTATCTATCTATCTATCTATTTAGGTACAGTATGTATGTATGTATGTATGTATGTATGTATGTATGTATGTATGTATGTATGTATGTATGTATGTATGTATGTATGTATGTATGTATGGATCCACATGCACATAGTAGAATTCATTCAGATGTGAGACACTGATAAAAGCATCATGTTATTGAATATGGGTTCATGTTGTACTCAATAAAATTGCCCAACTTGCAACCTGAACGTCGCTGGTTCAAATCGCGCTTGGGACACTATTATTTAAAAAATATGTCTGGAGCGTACTGTACATATAAAGTTGCCAATGAGTTACCACTTCCTCAGATGAATTGATTGTTTATCCAATGGTCTAATGATAGTGACATTCATACAAAATATACAGTCCAGTATATTGTCACAAAACCATTGTGAAAAGATGTGTTGCACTTCCGTTGTTCAACCTGAGTGACGTGGCCATCTTTGAAAACATAACCCTGTAAGTGGGGCTTAACGGTCTTCGTTTATGCATGATAACTTTCTAGACAGGTACTGAGAGAGGGACAGACAGTGTCTGCATAACATCACTATGCAGAGTCCCTGGTGTGCTGTCCTGAATAAATGTCTCCCTATTCACCTAGACACACACACACACAGACACACACACACACACACACACACACACAGACTTGCTAGTAATCATTTTTACATGTTTATTCATATGTGCACAAAGTCAGTAATAAACAAATCAAAAGATTACAAAATGTTTTTATTTAATATTGGACAAAAAAACATTACTTAAAGTTACACTTCAGGATTATTTAATAAAGGGCGGTTGTCACCAATTTGTTTTTCAAACCATTTAAATGTCTGTCTCAAAAGCTTCCATGGTCACCTTGGTGGGGTTGAAAGAGGCCGGAACACCTTGCCAGAATACATCCTCTGCATGGCTGGAGTCAGGCCTCTCAGACTCAGTTATAAGCAGTGCAGAGGCGGAGAGTGTTTCCTTGATTACTGTTGTTGGGCTCTTCCTCTCTTTGCTAAATGTCTGGCTGCCAGAGCTTATATTGCCATCAGCCCCTGTTTGTGTGTTTTCAAGCTGCAAACAAAATATGACATGTTATTAATGGAAATAGTTGTACATTAGTTTCTGAACAAATGAGAAAATAATGATTAAACCACATAAATAAATGGACAGTGAATGGACAGTGAAGCGTTATTTCTTCTTTTGGATCTACACTCCAAAAGTTTGGATTTTAAATAAAACAAGTACTATGAGGTTAAAGTAGAGATTATCAGCAATTTTATTTGATGGTGTTTATATATAACTATTGGTTTCACCATTCAGAAATTACACCACTTTTTATGCATAGTCCCCCTATTTCACAATACCCCAAAGTAATGGGACAGATTTATCAAATGTCCAAATTAAGCACTCATGTTTAGTATTTGGTCAACAAATCCTTTGCATGCTATAACTGCCTGAAGTCTGCAACCCATAGACCACCAAAGAAGATACCTAGACACTGAGTATCTTCCCTGGTGATGCTCCGCCAGGCCTGTACTGCAGCCATCTTCAGTTGTTGTTTGTTTTGAGGTCTTTTTGCCAAAAAATTTATCATCAGGAAATTAAATGCACAGTCTGAAAGTCTAAATGCAAAATCTGAAGACAGCAGTCAAGACCTTTCCACTTTTTGGCCCTGAAAAACTCCCTAGTTGCTATGGCAGTATGTTTTGGGTCATTGTCTTACTGTATGATTAAGCACCATCCAATGAATTTGCAGGTATTTGCTTGCATTCGAGCTGACAAGATGTTTCTGTACTCTTCAGAATACATTCTGCTGCTGCCGTCACCAGTTACAATCATCAATTAAGACAAGTTAGCAAGTTCTAGTGGCCGCTACACATGCCAAAACCATAGTACCATGTTTCACAGATGAGGTGGTATGTTGTGAATCTTGGGCAGATTCTTTTTTCTCCAAATTTTCCTCTTACAATCACTCTGGTACATGATAATATTAATCTTAGCTGTCCACACAACCCTTTTCCAGACCTCTGCAGGCTTGTTGGTACTTTTTAGCAAACTGTAACCTGACCTTTTTGTGGATGACTAGTGGTTTGCACCTTGCAGTGAAGCGTCACATTCAAGCCTCCCTCCTGGGGAGTGTACAGTACCTGATCTGTGGGTGGTTTTGGCTATGGTTGGCTATTGGTTTGGCTATTTCTGATAGGTTGTTCCAGATTTTTTACCCTAACAATGGCTTCCCTGACTTTCATTGACACCTCTTTGGTCCTCATGTTGACAGACACCAATAGCAAACTCCAAAGGCAAATGCAAAGCCTCGAATCCAAGACAAAAAATACTAGACATTGACAGCTCTCTATGCCTGCACAAATGATGTGACGGAACACACCTGACTTACCAGAAACACTGTCAAGCCAGTTGACCCTTTACTTTTGGGTACCCTAAAATAGGGGGACTATGCATAAAATGTGTTTCTAAATGGTGAAACCAATATGTACACGAATACCAAAGCTGAGAATCTCTACTTTAACCTCTTAGTAATCGTCTGATTTCAAATCCGAAAATTTAGAGTATAAAAGAAAAAATGCTTCACTGTCCCATTACTTACGCAGGGCACTGTCTATGCAATAGATTCAATTAATCTTCAAAACTGCTTTTGAGATGCTTTGCTAATCACAAAAACATTTTGATTTGAAGATTTCAATAAGCGAAATTAATTTAGGGCATCATTATCTGGTGATATTCACTGTGCCCATCTTAAATCAACAATTATAGTAATTCATTGGATAAAGCACACAATCACCTGCTCCCACAGACCTAAATCTATTGCAGATTGAAAACTATTCACAGAAAATTAGGTGCACTAATTTAATAACATAACAAATTAGTTGGTTTGTATATATTGTTTTGTATATATACATCTTTGTATCAGGATATACTATACTCAGAGAATACATACATGCTAATATATAGCACTTGAGTCTGTGCTTTATCGCAAATAAAGGACTCAATTACCTTATTGCTTTTATACAAAGGTAACAAAACAGAGAATCGTAACAAGAAAACACTGCTTTAAGTATTTATTTTGTGATAGATTCTGCCTTGTGCTCAGAAATATAATTCTCAAAATGGCCACTGCTGTCAAGGTAACGTGATAAACAAATCGTAATTCAAGTGTTTGCCCAGGGATATCACTGAAATGTATGGTAAGCAGGTAAAACGTGTCATAGCTGTTACTTTATCAGGGAACAAAGCTTTGAACGTCTCTCGATCACAGTGCTTGTTCTGATCAACCCATCTTATAATAATAAATATACTAATACATTTCAGGATAACTTGGGCCATTTGAAGTTGTATACATGCACCTCGAAATCTTTTGCCCATCCCTGAAGGGTCATGTTATCTATTCTGAAAGTGAACCATCCCTTTATGCAAACAAACATGGACCTCTGACGGGATTAGTTTAACAACATTACAGTACCATACCATTGTGCAAATATTGACCATCAGTCACTGTACAGGAGCTCAAGGTGGATCAGGTAAGACTCCTTACTAAGACATACAGTTCAGCTACTGTGTAGTATAGACACTTTCTAAACCCTGTATTCATGAAAGGTGTGTTCAACTCCAATCAGGGGAGACTGCTGGTTTGGACAAGGCTTTCAGCAACTTTTGAGGGGGAAGAAGTTGATACTACTGTGAGTACTAGTGTACTAGTCAGTAGTATCTCAAGTAAGCATCAGATGACAATTAAAAAGATTGCCTGTGTACAGGATGTAGTGGCAATGCAAGGTCAGTGGTGACTCATCTGAATCACATCTTAGCACCTTCATTAAAGTCTGTGAACTCTATTAAAAGATAAACTGAGCAAAACATCCATAGAGATGGATCCAAAAGTAATTACTGGTCAAAGAACTGACTCATTATCAGGTGTTAGACCAATGTGCTTTGAATAGACATTAGCTTTGAATTATTATAGAAAAAGTATGTATTCAATAGTGCATTACAATGTAAATAGAAGTTTTTTCCAGATCTTTGTACATTCCCAGTCAACATAAGTAGATAATAATGGTGCTTGCTCTGCTCATCAATTAAGAAGGGAATACATTCATGTATTTAAGGAAATGTCACATTTGGGAACCAAATTTCTGCATATGAAAGTTTTTTCAGGTTTATATTTTCACACTGGTACTGTGTAGTTCAATGTTTTACATACAGTAGATTGAACACAGTTGATACAATAACAAAATAAAATGTTTCATTTGAATTCAGTTTCTTCCAAAACATCAAACATTAATGTTGAACACTGCCAAGACCTTATACATTACCTTATTAGAACTCAGAGCCTCATTCTCATGGCTAGTCACAATGGGATGGGTTGGCTTTCAGGTTTGGCATCCAGAATATAACCACAAGGAGAGAACAACAAGATTAGTGAAAACTGGGTTCCTTGTTAAAGATGAAACCTGGCATATTCAAACTCGTCATCACTCACTAGTCATCACTAATCACCCATTACCAACAAAGAGAAAATGACAACTTTCACAAAGGACATTTTCTTCTGATCGCTCTCACAAAGGAAACACATATAGTGCCCTGTATAAGTAATGGGACAGTGAAGCAAGTTTGAATTTGAAATCAAACAACTACTATGTGGTTAAAGGAGAAATTATCCGTTTTTATTTGATGGTATTGGTGTACATATTGGTTTCAACATTCAGAAATTACACCACTTTTTATGCATAGTCCCCCTATTTCAGGGTACCCAAAAGTAATTGGACAGATTTATTAAATGTCCAAATGAATCACTCATGTTTAGTATTTGGTCGACAATCCCTTGCATGCAATAACTGCCTGAAGTCTGCGACCCATTGAACCCACCAGACACTTGGTATCTTCTCTGGTGATGCTCTGACAGGCCTGTATTGCAGCCATTTTCAGTTGTTTTGAGGTCTTTTTGCCTAAAATCAGGATTAAATGCATGTTCTATGCATCTGATTGATTTAAATCTGCAGATTGACTTGGTGAGTCAAGACCTTTCCACTTTTTGAAAAACTCCCTAGTTATATTATAGCAGTATATTTTGGGTCATTGTCTTACTGTATGATGAAGCACCACTCGAGCAGACAAGATGTTTATACACTTCAGAATACAACCTGCTGCTGCTGTCAGCAGTTACAATCATCAATTAAGACAAGTTAGCAAGTTCTAGTGGCAGCTACACATGACCAAACATAACACCTCCTCCACCATGTTTCACAGATGAGGTGTTTTGCTGTAAATCTTGGGCAGATCCTTTTTTCTCCAAACTTTTCTCTTGCAATAACTCTGGTACATGATTATATTAATCTTATCTGTCCACATAACCCTTTTTCCAGACCTCTGCAAGCTTTTTAGCTACTTTTTAGCAAACTGTAACCTGACCATCCTTTTTGAGGATAACTAGTGGTTTGTACTTTGCAATGAAGCGTGTAGTTTGGCTGGTGAAGTATTCTGCAGATGGCAGTCTCTGGCACGTTCATGCCTACCTCCTGGAGAGAATTCCTGATCAGTGGGACAGTTGTTTTGGGGTTTTCATCCAGTTGAAGTCTGCTTTGGCCTACCAGCTGGTTTGCGATTGCTGAGCTCACCCGTGCTTCTTTTTCTTTTTAATGATGTTCAAAACTATTGATTTTGGCCAACCTAAGATTATGTTTCTGATAGTGTTTTTCTGATTTTGTAGCCTAATAATTCTTGACTTTCATTGACACCTCTTTGGTCCTCATGTTGACAGACACCAATAGCAAACTCCAAAGGCAAATGCAGAGCCTAGAATCAGTACTAGACATTGACAGCTCTCTTATACATGCACAAATGATGTGACGGAACACACCTGACTTACCAGAAACACCTGTCAAGCCAATTGTCCCATTACTTTTGGTACCCTAAAATAGGGTGACTATGCATAAAAAGTGTTGTAATTTCTGAATGAAATAAAACCAATATCTAACAACAACAAAAAAACACAAATACCAGCAAATAAAAGCTGAGAATCTTTACTTTGACCTCATAGTCATCCAAACTTTTGGAGTGTAGATCCAAAAGAAGAGAATGCTTCACTGTCCCATTGCTTATGCAGGGCACTGTAGCTCATGATTAAAATGGGCATGCAATGTTAGAAACATCTTGCAGAGAACTAGAAATAAGACTCATTCCCTTCTTTCCATGTAATTTAATTTGCAAGCTAATATCACCAATTGCCGATGTAGTACTTTTTGCCTTGGGATAACATTGACGTCAAGCAAGAGAATTAATTTGGGTATTTTCTGTAATGGAACAAATAGCCTTGGAACAAGTGTAACAAATCTGTCCCATGTAAACATGTTGCCTCCCACGAATGATTTAGCACCCCTTTATTTATTCATAAACCTTTTACTATGACACTCTGGTTGTCTGTGTTTTACAGTGCTGTGTCCCCGTTGCGCACAGGGAGGGCTTTTCTCTTGTTGCGATCACCTTCTGTGACCAAAGACAAAAATAATTTGGGCACCATTAGGCTACTATCATACTAACTCTGTAATGACATAAGACACATTTACTTCAAACACAAATGTATGTAAGACAAAATATTATATTATATATATTATAATATTATTTAAGACAAAATATACACAGCCAATATTTCCATCAGTCTTGCTTTTTACAGCTTTGCATTGATGTCTCACAAATTCATTAGCTAAAACAAAACATTTGCACAGGCAAATTATTTAGTTACTGTGGTAGAAAATCCCAGAACGAGGTAACAGAAAGTTCAGTGATAGCCTTTCTTAGCATAATGGTTAATAGGATCCAGATGTTGTTATTGATACAGGAGTAAGAAAAACAAGTTATTATGATGTTGTAACTATTATGTTTTTGCCAAAATTACAAGGATGTCGAAATTATAATGTTCTGATCCAATTTTTGTAAGCCAATGGGTTTTGGGCCAAAGGGTGGATATTGTTCACCTGTTTATGTATATAATGGGGAGACATGATCATAACTTATTTGGATAATTTGGATACTCTGATTACTCTATTATTATCTGCATTAATAAAACTGTGTAAACCCTCTTGGAATAAGTCTCCTCATTTGTCCACTTCCATCCTTCCACATTACAAATGCGACTGGCTATAAACCAGGGTTGCTATTGATATAGCCCAGTTTCGGTATTAAATAATGCTGCATAACACACTTCACTCACAAAATATTATGGCTATAGGCCTGTACAGCTGCATTCGTAGCCCGCCTGAAAAGTTGCCGGAACCTGTAGTGCTTATTTGATTCCTTATCAGTTTTGCTTCTTACAGCTTTGCGTTGATTTCTAAAAATATTATTCTCAAATTCATTACGCTATATTGAGCCTTGTCCACCGGACACGTTTTTCAATCCGCCAGCGCCTTTTTCCAGTTGTTTTCAATGTAATTTTAGTGGAGCGCTCCGGGCGCTTTCATATTGAATTCTGTTCACAAAAATGTCACAATAAGATGGCGGATACTTCAGTAAAAAAAATTAGGATGTTTTCCACTATAGTTTCTGAAATAAATATACACTCTTTTTGTATGAAATAAACACTCTCTAAATATATTTGACCCCCTCTTCCTAACAAGCTCATCTGTTACTAGCATAGAAATGCCTACGAAGTTCGTGTTAGCATAATCGCTAATCATTGCTAGCTACCTTGCCACTGTATCAGGTAACCTAGCAGCAACAGGCACGTCTTTTTCCACTCGGTTTCAGATAGGAAAAATAGTTTTTTTTAGGCTTTGTTGATGGACACAGTGCTTAGGCTACACTCCTAGCTCTCCACCCTATTGTGACGTGTTTAATGACGTCATCTCAAAACTCAATATCTGTGGCAAGAAGCATCTTTCACTGTATTTACGTCACAATTGGACCAATCAGTGTAATTCCGTAAATGCCCCACCTGTATGGCAAAATCCATCATTCACCTTTAGTTTCATAAAAATTGTCCCAGTGGCATCGGAGAAAAAGCTTGTGACATACGAACGGACAAAGACGAATCATCGTCCCCTCTTATCGTCCCCTCTCCGATTTCATCTTCAAGTCAGATGAAAAACTGGAAGCTGACAGATGATTAAGATTCTGTTCATCAGGTCACAATGGGTAGTAATCGACACAACACAGGGCAATCAGAGCAGAGCAGCTTGTCTTGCAGCAGCAGCTTGACTCTGGAGGGCCAGGACTGCAGGGGATGCGAATTTGGCACTTTTGAGGTCACACCAAGGTCCACAACCATACTGAAGTTATAGCCAGGGATATAGGAGAGTCAAAGCAAATTCTGTAGCACTTTATACTAACTTTAATTTATAAGCCCTATATAAACCATTACCCTAGAGGCCCAGAGCCGTCATTACTAACCAAAGTACCCAGATTGACGTCTGGAGACCTTTATTTGTTGACGTTAGTGTAACAGTGTTTGAATTAGATCAATAGAATAAAAAATAAAACATAATTAACTGATTGTGTTTAGTCAGGATTTAAGAATCATTAGAATATCACATTTAGTAATTTAAAGAGCTGACATATTGAATTGAACGTATTGACGGACATAATTGGTGTAACTGTAGATAGCCTAATGTAGAAAGAAAAATGCGGTCAAATGTGAAGCGCCAATGCTTGATAACAAGTAAAACACAACGCTAATCTGAAACAATAATGACATGTAATGAAATTACATATTGCAAGAAGGTTATACACCAGTCATTTGCTAAAGTTTTTTTTTTAAGTGGACACAAAATCGCTTTTTCTTTTATTGATTATGCGTCTTAACGCAAATCCATCTGCTCTTATGCTCCACTAGGCAAACCACATTCAAAACAAATATTGATGTTGTCTCCTGGCTTATAACAAGCAATCGAGCTACTCACAAAAGTGTTCCAACTGTCTGCAATCGGGGCGAATTTGTCCGTCTCCCTGTAAATAACTGAAATTGTTTAAAAATACTAATCTATTGTAATTTCCTTTGTGGTTATGTGAGTTTGCGTGGTCATTTGAATGCCTCACGGTATGCGTTTTTATGTCTTATTGATATTATCAAACCAACTTGCACCAATGGTCTACAAATGGCATAGATTTAGGCATTTATTTATTAATGGTTTAAAAAAGGTCTTATAAATTAAAGTTATTATAAAGTGTTAACACAAATTCTAAATCTCTTTTAAAGTCCAGAATAAAGGTTGTGTGCTATGCTGCCCTCTGTGGCCACACTAAGGTTTTAAAATGTACATTTCTTATAACAAGAGTTGCTGTATAAGAACGGATCCATAAGGATCAAATGCAATTGATTTAAAAACGCCATAGTGCAGTATAATGTTTTTAGCATCTGCACTGTCATCTATAGCAAGGTGCAATTATCAATGCAAGTGCTGCTTTGTATGTTCACACTTTAATGGTCCACTTGCTGCATAATGTAAGGGGTGTGATTTAAAAAATCTAATTAGTAGATAATAACAACACCATGCCACACATATCAATAAGCCCTGTTCAGAGGGTGTGGTTAGATATCCATAGCAATGAGGATATCATTGTTACAGCACTAACTGCAACAATAGTCAGTGACAGTCAATGATGGTCAATAGTCAATTATATATATATATAATGTTTTGTTTTATGAAAAACAGAACAGGCTGAGAATAACAACAAAAAAAGTGATCAGACACCAATTACCAGATGTAAGTCCTCACCTTTGATAGTATGTAATTGGTAACTCTATAGTGACAGATGCTACCTTGGCAGAAGAAGCTTTTACATAATTTGCCCAACAAATTAGTTCCTCTCTGTTGGTTTATTCATTTTCAGATTTAAACTTGAAATGCATTGGTTATTTCAGAATAATGATCAAGGAAAACGAAAATATAGAACTGATTTAGAGCACATATCACTAATGTGCTACATGCGAACTGTTAGAAGAAAGTACAGTATATGATAACAGTAGGCCTATGCTGTAACTATGAATTGCAAAACAATTTAACGAACCAACTCTTTGTGTTGCCTTAACCTTGATTTAAAAAATAACCTCACATTTTCCACAATATGACAAATGGAAAGAAGAATGTCCTGCAAAGTTCTGTATGTGCCATGTTCTGTATATATCTGTATGTGCCATGTTCTGTATATATCTGTATGTGCCATGTTCTGTATATATCTGTATGTGCTATGTTCTGTATATATCTGTATGTGCCATGTTCTGTATATATCTGTATGTGCCATGTTCTGTATGTATCTGTATGTGCCATGTTCTGTATATATCTGTATGTGCCATGTTCTGTATATATCTGTATGTGCCATGTTCTGTATATATCTGTATGTGCCATGTTCTGTATGTATCTGTATGCGCCATACAATCCAACATGGAGAAACACAATGGCAAAGAAGTTAGTTGTAAATGTCAAAACTTAGATTGAATACCTTTAACTGTAACATCATAGGAGCAGCACTTATGACAACACTCATGTTGAGGTACAGTATGCAGTAATTAGAGATAAATCCTTGAAAGACCATGTTGTGTTTTCTATTACACAACTTTTTGCTCCTGGATGATCTTCTCTGGTAACATTGGCATTCCTTGACACCTTGCATTGTGCGAGCCTCCCAGATTGAAAACAGTGTTTAATGTGTCAAAGACAGTGGCATTTCAAAACCATCTCTGTCATTTAGTCTCCTAAAAGCGTGCTTTCAACGAGATGAAATAAGAGTAAGTGCTCATTGTCTCATCTTCCCCTCATATTTCTTGTGATTGTTTTCTTGTTGTCCACAGGTTTTTATGCTAGCTTTGATACTGCATTGGGACAAGGGGATCAACTCATTGGGAACAAACATCTTCATCTTTCTATTGACAGATCTTAAACTGTTTCAGACTTACCTGGTAAAATGCAGGGTTGGGGCCAGTTTAATTTCAATTTAGTCAATTCAGGAAGTACAGTAAATTGAAATTACAATTAAATGAATGCAAATAGGGCATTTGTTTGCAATGATTTCTTAATGAACTGAAAATGAGAAGCTTTCTTTATAAAGTACATTCAAATCATGACTGAATTGAAACCAAATTGACCACAACCCTGGCAAGATGAAATTCTAAGCAGGGCACTTGCTTAGAAAAGTATCCATAGAGAAATAGAATACTTGTACCAATGTTGTTTAAAGGTCTAATTTCCTCATGACCTAGGACTCTCACCTCTAAACCTTTGAGTAAAGAAATGTTGAGAAAAGAGCATATTCATCTTGTAGTAATAGTTGGAGAGAAAGTTAGAGGGTATTTAGTGCACAGGTCAGAAGGAGATGGATATGTGAGAAGGGATATCAAGCTCTGGGGATTATACTTTGAATGTGAGACGAAGAGTGGATCTGACATTTGCTCCAGGAATGCTCCAGGTAACAACACTGTATGGGAACACAACAATGGGGGTATAGACAGGGGGATGAGGGGGAAATACTTTTACTTCAAGATGAAGGAATGCAGTTACTGTAACAAATGATGCCAGTGCTAATAGATTTACTCCATCTGAATCACTGCTGACTGCCGTTGTTTCACAGTGTTTTCAATCAAAAAAACCTTCAGGGAGCACATGACACAAAGATAATGAAAACATATTTCTTTATGTCATACCGGCAAATGTTTTTTTGCTGTATTATTCACATCTTGTCCTGTTTCTTAGTTTGTCTTTGTTTCATGTTATTCATTTTCTGTTTCCTGTTTTGTGTTCCTCACCTTGTCTCGTCACTTCTCCAGTTCCGACCCGTGATCCCACTCCCGTTCCAACTCCAGCTCTGGCTCTCCTGCCCACACCACTGGCACTAGTTCCTCACCTCTCCAGACCCAAGTGGTTCTCCGGGAACTCCGGTAACTGTCGGGCATTCCTGGTTCAGTGTGGGCTCCACTTCGAGCTACAGGTCTCGTCATTCCAGTCAGAATGAGCCATGGTGGCTTACATCATCACCCACCTCACCGGCAGAGCGGAGGCCTGGGCTACAACCGAATGGACTAGGGATTCTCCTGTCTGCAATTCCCTGGAGGTTTTCACTCTTCTCAAGATTTTCGACCACACAACCCCCGGTCGAGAGGCAGCAAAAGTGCACATGGGCCTGCGTCAGGGCAAGAGACGGGTTTTGGACTGCGTTATAGAGTTCCGCACTCTGGCAGCTGATAGCGGCTGGAATCCATCCACGCAGTTTAATGCTTTTCTCCATGAGCTTTCCATCAAGGACCAGTTGTCTTCTCTCGCGTTTCCCCACGGCCTGGATTCTCTTTTCGTGTTGGCCATAAGGATTGACAATCATCTCTAGGAGTGAGAGAGAGAGAGAACCCTGGTTCCTCTGCTCGTCCTGAGGTGCCAGTTCACTGCCAATCGCTCTTCGTCATGACGTCTTCCCCAACGAATCCTCCACTCCAACTCACCAATGCTCCCTACTGCTTCATAGGAGCCCATGCAATTGAGGAGAGCCAGGCTCACTCCCGAGGAGCGCCAGCGTCATATATGGGAGGGCAGATGCATCTACTGTGCTCAGCTGGGGCATTTCATGTCAAGGTGTCCAGTAAAAGGGCAAGGGTCAGTGAAGGAGAGGGCACTGGTAAGATGAAATGCTTTCTCTGCTAATCCCTCTAGTATTCTCACTCCTGCACGACTGATCACTCCTACTCAGGCTCTGCATCTTCCTGTGTTTGTGGACTCTGGAGCAGATGGGAGTTTTATTGATTGGAGGCTAGCCAAGAGACTTGGACTAAACGTTGTTCCCCTGCCCAAGCCAATAGAGGCCAACGCTTTAGATGGTCGCCTGTTATGCAGAGTCACTCATCACACTCAACCTCTTCAACTAATCATTGCCAATAACCACACTGAATTCCTGAGCTTCTACCTGTTCAAATCTCCTTTACAGTCTCTCATCCTGGGCTATCCCCTACTTGTACTCTGCACAATGACAATAAAGTTGAATCTAATCTAATCTAATCTAATCTAATCTAATCTAATCTAATCTAATACGAACCATGCTACCTCTCTGCCTCCTCATCGGTCCTATGATTGCTCTATAGACTTGCTCCCAGGAACTTCACCTCCCTGAGGGCGTCTCTATTCCTTGTTGGCTCCTGAGAGGGATGCTATGAAGGATTACATTGACTCCCTTGCTGCCGGTATCATTCGTCCATCCGGTAGTCATCCGGTAGTCATCTGTCCCTGCATTGACTACCGTGCTCTGAACGACATAACCATAAAGAACAGGTACCCCCTTCCTCTTATCTCATCGTGCTCCAGCTGTGTTCCAGGCCCTGGTGAATGACGTTCTCCGGGACATGCTCAATCGGTTTGTCTTCGTTTACCTGGATGATATCCTCATCTTCTCCCCTGACAAGAAGACGCATGTTCAGCACGTCCACCGGGTTCTTTAGCATCTCCTCGATAATTAGCTCTTCGTCAAAGCAGAGAAATGTGATTTCCATGCCTCCACCGTTACATTCCTGCGGTTCATCGTCTCGGAGGAGAACATTCAAATGGATCCTGCTAAGGTCAATGCAGTTGCTGAATGGCCCACTCCTACCAGCCGTAAATTGGTTCAGCGGTTTCTGGGGTTTGCTAACTTCTACAGACGCTTTATCCAGAACTAGCACTGTTGCCTCCCTGCTGCATGCCCTCACCTCCCCTTCTGTCAAGTTTCAGTGGTCTCCCCAGGCGGATCAGGCTTTCCAAAGACTAAGGGAGTGCTTCACCTCGGTGCCTGTCCTCACTCTTCCGGACCCCTGTCGGCAGTTTGTTGTGGACCTCCACATGCCTCCGGCGTGGGTATTGGGGTGGTCCTCTCCCAGCGGTCTCAAGCGGACAATAACCTCCATCCTTGCACCTTCCTTTCCCGGAAATTCTCTCCTGCTGAGAGGAACTACGATGTGGGAAACAGAGAGCTGTTGGCCGTCAAGGCGGCTTTGGAGGAGTGGCGCCACTGGTTGGGTGGAGCATCCATTCCTGGTATGGACAGATCACAAGAGCTTAGAATACACCAGGACCACCAAACGTCACAACTCCAGGCAGGCCAGATGGGCTTTGTTTTTAATAGATTTGATTTTTCTTTGTCATACCGGCCCGGTTCTAAGAACGTTAAGCCTGATGCCCTGTCTCGCATGTTTCACCCTGACTCTGCCCCAAGGGCTACCTCCCATTGCTCTCAGGTGATCCATTGAGCTCACACCTCCCTCCTCTCCTGTCACCCTGGAGCACGGCGGACTCTGTTTGTGATCAGGCAACATTTCTGGTGGCCATCCATGGAGAGAGAGGTGGGGTAGTACATGGCTGCCTGTCCTGTGTGTGCCACAAGGTCTCCCGACGCCCGTCCCTGGTCTTCTGCGCCCACTCCCTGTGCCTCATCGCACCTGGTCTGACATTTCTCTGCACCTCATCACAGGGTTACCCCCCTCGGAAGGTAATACGGGGGTGGACTGGTTTTCAAAGATGGTGCATTTCATCCCTCTGCCTAAATTGCCGTCCGCCAAGGAGATGGCGGAGGCAATGTTATTTCATGTGTTTCGTATTCATGGATTCCCTATGGATGTGGTGTCAGACCGGGGGCCACAGTTTATCTCCCAGTTTTAGAAGGCTTTTTGTTCCCTCAATTCACAATTATTCAAAGTCAATAGGAGACATACTGTCCATGCCTGTGGTTAATAAAGGAAAGCTAGGAAGTGAGTATAAAATTGGATTTGTCAGCCTACTACATAGCGCTCTGCACCCTCTTGAGAACCTGTTTCAGAAAGACTGTTCCATATTGTTAGTGGTGATCCAGCTTCAAAAGGTCAGTTTTGTCTGCCAGCTGCCTACTTTGATTGGCTGTTGTTTTCCAGATGAAAGCCCATTTGCCCCACTCCCTTTGCCTCTGGTAAATCCTGCTCTTAATTAATTATTATTGTCTTCTGTCATGTTGAAGGTTTCTAATAGACTGACATTGACTTTATTACATCAGTCAACTTTACAGATTTTTACATTTCCTTATAACAAAATAACCAGATTTCCATTTTCAGAGAATTGCTTTGATTATTATTTGATTTTCCCCAGGTAGGTGTCCACTGAAGTTCCTAGAAGAATCAGTGAGGCTGTAATGTTGCACCATGTGTCTGTGATGTGTGCCCCCGCTGTTTGTTTTGGGAGTAGAACCAAGACAGCGTGGGATTCTTTCTTTCCACAGATAATCACAGCAGGTCCACTGAATGCTTTCAACAGGAGTGTCATACACCAAGAAAACAAAAAGTTTACTTCCCAGACATTACATGGTTGCTGTCATTCAGTCTTGCCAACCTATCATATTTGACCTTCACATTGCATCTGTAATTCATATGAATAAAGCCATCTATTCAAGTAAGATTAGATTTGCAAATATAGAAATTCATATCAGATTAATCGAAATTGTTTTTTCTTCAGACACATACTGAGCCACATGGATGCATATTGGACCCTTGTTTATGTATGGCAATAATAATAATAATAATAATACACTAAATCATGTTCCCCTTTTTGAAAGTTAACAAATTGGTCATGGCCCTTTTGAACTTCTGTCTCTCTAATCAAAAAGGCGCAAAAAATCAGCAAAGCTTGGTTGTTCAATATTTTGAAGAACCTTTGCTCCGATATCTCATCCTTCCTGCCAACTTAGCAGCTCCAGTCGAGTTCCTTCTAATGTGTGACCTAATTGAGAAAACATCTAAAGTAGCCTTCGATTCTAAACTGAGACATTTTAGCACTTGACTTGTGTTTCAGGAAATGTAATATGTTGGTAAATTAGGTCAATGTACCGGTTGAGAAGCACACTTCAAAGCCAACCAGACAAAACATCTCATTGATCAAAATATTTCACCTTGTTGATTTTTTATGTTTCTGCATAATCATAATGCTCAACTGAAGGAGTTTATTGTCAAAGACTAATATTTTTTTATGAGATGAAATGAGGTGACAGTGTTTTTGATGAACTGTGAGACCAGGGAACTGTATAGCAGTTTACCCTGTGTGATCATCTGGGCAAAACCTTTGCATTGCATCTGTCATGCTCAGATGCAGTGGGCCTACCTTGTTGTGGTCAGTAAGCTCTTCAAGATACTGCTTAAAGGGGTTCGGACGATATTCTTCATCATAGTCTTCCTCTGTTAGTCTTGGGATAATGTTCGCAGGTCGAATGACCCCTGGCTTAGTCTGTAATGTTTGAGACAGTTTTACAATGCATTTATTCATTACTTTGTTCATGTTACTCATTTGATTTGGTTAATTGTTTTCATACATGTGAACAAATTATAAATTACAACAATTGATATGATATACTATATATATTATATAGTATATAATATATTATACAATACAGACTGTAATGTGAAAGTCAACATTGGCATTTCAAGTTCTATAGCATGAATACCTGAAAAGGATCCAGCTGTTTTCTCTCAGAGGTGGCTGGTGGTGTTAAGTTGTAGGTAGCCTGTGAACATTCAGTTCAAACATTTACTGTATGTGGGCATAGTTAAAAACCTCCAGTTCACAGTGGTTTGAAGTCTTGAAGTTTGCAGTTTGACCCTTGTTCCAAAAAAGTGGTAGTTGAATGTCAATGCTCAAATATGGGAATTTTATCTTTGTTAATTTTGTCCTAATTGTTTATGAGTCAACTTGGTGCACAGAGAACAATCAGAGTTTGATACTGTAAATCAAAGCTCCCTCAGGCTGGCAAAGTAAATAAAAAAAAAGAAGAAGTTGCAGCCAGAATGGTAATATAACTTTTATATAAGGTTCCATGTTAGGACTGCTGTATATTCTCATTCATTGAGCATCTGGAAACGTTCACGTATCGTATTGTTTTGATCTCAATACTGTAGATCATCTACTCATAATGATTTTTTCTTGCTAGTTTTTTCTTTTTGTTAAATCCTATGGTGGATGAGGAGGTGACTTTGTCCATGCAACATACAACCTGCTCAGTATTGAACCTTGAATGTGTCTTCAAGTTTATAGATCACTCTTTTAAAAAAACAAAAATTCAACACAGAACTCAATACAGAAATGACCAGGTATTTACTTAATAATTACACAGTACAACGGTAGGCATAGCCTCTTCTCAAACACTATCAATACCCTATCCTCAGTAGTATACTGTAGCCCTACTGTAATAGCAAAATGAGCTTAATGTACGACTGTTATTCTTCTCACCTGTTCCTACTGCCTCTTTGTCATACAGAGTGTATCTCCAAAACCGCATTGCAAATTTAGTCAGGATCCATGCCTACTGTATTAATTTGCTTTCTATCATAAACAAATGAGAAATGACACTGCCAGAATAAAGAACACATCATAACAGTATCAGAAGGAGTGATCAAATGATACAGGTATCTATTGAAATAGTGACGTATAGATTTATTCCAAAATCCCAAAAGCTATTGTTTGATGTGGCAATCAGATTTCCTTTGAAAGCATCTGAGGGGATAAATATATTTAAGGGAGAGAAGTTTGGATTTTGGGATGTAATGCGCGATACAAATCTAGTTTATTTACTAAGGTAACAAAACAAACACATTTATACTCACGTATTTAGTTTCACGTCCAAGTGATGTTGGTAATGATGTGAATCGCTACATAAAAGAGAAACAGAAAAGAGAAAACTTTAAGGAATATATATTCCTTGTAAAGTTGACATATCTTATAAAACCTATTTTTCATAATCTAAGAACAGTGTAAAATTTGATAGGTTATAAACAATAAAAAATCTAATATTGTCCCAGTAGACTGTCATGACCCTGTGTGTCATGCAATTATATTGAGGCTTTTTCCACCTTCTGAGCAGGCCATTTCATTTCATATTATCTGACCACAAACACACACACACAAATACACACAAACACACACACACACACACACACACACACACACACACACACACACACACACACACACACACACAAACACACACACACAAATACACACAAACACACTCACTCACTCACTCACTCACTCACTCACTCACTCACTCACTCACACACACACACACACACACACACACACACACACACACACACACACACACACACACACACACACACACACACACACATACTGGGTGTATGGAGACGGCAAATGTACAATAATATACAATAGAAATGTACAACACAATAATTACTATAAGTAAGTTGAGATATGGTCATTTAGTCTGACCATATTCGTGAACCATATACTCATTCGTGAACCGTATGCCACTCCTTTGTGAACTGCCCCCCATCCCTGTAATGACGCATCTGACTTCACAACCCTGTGTGACAGGACTCTCCCCATGAGGCAGACTCTCCCCATGAGGCAGCCTCACCGCAGAAGGGAGGGGTCTCTCTACACTGGAGCGCCTGTAGGCCCGTCTTGGAGACGCATCTGTGCTGATGCAGAGAAGGATCCAGACGGGAATTCTCCATTGCAGGAATTCTTGCATGAGAAGGAGGCCAGGCGAGACTACCACTATCAGGAGGCCATGCGCCCAAGTAGCTTCAGACACATTCAGTACGAAACTGTCGTGGCTGGATGAAAAAACTCTCGCCTGTCCACGGTGGGGGCAGCTCGAGCTGAGACTAAGACCAGAATAACCGAAGGTTTGTCCCTTGGGCCGGTGTGAGCAAGCTTTTGGCACAATTCATCCAGAAGTCTAGGACAGCAGGGGCAACAAGAGGAGTGCTGTGTGCTCTGCTGCCTGATCCAAGGTGACCATACATATCAACCAATCGTAAGTGAGGACCCTCAAGCCCTTGTCCGGAAGGAAGGTTATGGCTGCTTTGGCAGACTTCATGAGTGTCTGTGGGGTCAGAGACAGACCAAATGGTTAGATATTCGTATGTCAGAATGCGATGCGTGAGCATTCAGAAGCGGTAGGTCTGTAGGTGCTCGTTGAGGCGCTATATGTGCAGGATGGGGCACCACTCCACCGCGCCCCCTTTTCTTGGGGACCTGTAAATAAAGTCTGTAGAAGCCCAGCTAGGCTTCGTCCCTTATCCTTGTCACTGAGGACTCAGGCCGTTTTCCCCTGTGCAGTGGACTATGTGAAACCCGCGAAAATGCAGTGGAGGGCCTGCAAACTGTAGTCAGTACCCCTGGTCCACTGTAGGACCCGGGGAGAGACTGTGCACGCATTCCACTACGTCGTATAGAGCATCAGGGTCCCCATCCATTCCTTAGGGGGAACATCAGTACCTGCAGCGACAGCCTCCTTGGCAGGGACACACTCACAGGCACCCTGCCCCCAGAGGGGTCAGGCGGTCTGCCTGGCCCGAAGGTCTGGCTGACCTACCCGTTAGAGTTCGGCAACAATTGGCAGAAACTCTTGTTTGCAGAAGCTCCTCTCACAAATGGCCCGTGCCATGACTCATGGGCTAACAGGGCTTGGGGGCTTGGAACAAACAGTGTCTAGGTCGGGGGAGATACTCAGCCAAGGAGGTCTCCAAGGGATGTCTTCTCTTTTCATCTTTCACAGCTCTTTCCTCCACCTTGTGGTGGCTTTCGGCAGCACTTCACACGCCTTAACAACTACTATCTGCCACAGCAGTGGCATTGAGGTAGCCCACCGCTGCGATGACAACATGCATTTTTATACAGTGACCTACTGTACTTGATTTTCCTGTGAACAAAACAAGGGAGTGAGAGAATATACACGATAAAGATATAACACTGTCTTACACGAATAATAGAATAACTAGTTACACCCAGTTAGGAGGGCTAGCAAAACTGCCTCATGTGAGAGGGAGCAAAAAACTAAGAGACTCGGTAGGAAAAGCTTAGTACACAAGTTCTAATGAGAAACAAACTTAACTTCCCACGGAAACACTGCTCAGTGAGTATCGACCTGTGGAACTGTTTAGCCAAGTTGCTAGTTTCTGACCAAGAACTGCTCACAGCTATAGGAAGCGAGTAAAGAGAAATCAGAATCATGGGTACGCGCGTTCAGGGAATAGGAATGTGCAGTTCCATAGTGAAGGGTCGAACCGAGTCGACTGAAAGAGAAAAATGTGTTATAGTTTTGAGTGAATTTTTCATTAACCATTTTGAGTTTAGTGTTAAGAGTGTTAAAAGTTAAGCACATATATCTGATATTAGCATCAAAGCAATCGGGAAAACTCTAATGTTCTTGGTATTTGTGGTATTTCACTATAAACATTTATTTCGGATCAATGATTCTAATTTGAAAGATATCCTCATGAAAATGAATGCATAATGTAAGATTTTGAACATTTGACAGGTTATGTTACAAGTGTGATAAGTTTTGAGTTTTGTGTTAAAAGTTTAGAAAGTTGAGCACACACATCTGGCATCAGCATCAAAGCAATTGCAAAATACTATAATACCAGGGTTAACTGGTGCTGTATATACTGTACCTTTGCCCCTTTGTCCATCATTTCCCTGGAGCGTCTGTGGGCAGGAGACGTTTGACACTGAAAGACAGAAAAACAGTCATCAGAAAAGAGAACATTTCAATCTCTTTTTTATGTTTGGTTAATGTGAGTGAGGTCAATACAATATTCACCATTGGAATAGGGTCCACTAACACTTCGTCTATGACAGCATACAGTTCTTCTGACTGCTGCCGGAGTTGTGCAGGGGAACACATCTGAGGAGAACAATGTTTGGTGGGATCAAAGCCAGCATGACCAGTGTTTAGAATCAATCAGCCATACTTTTGTACTATACATAATGATGACTACCTTGACATGGGTGTCCTCTTTCACACATATGTCCAATAGGTCCTGTGGATCTCTTTCTTTGTCCACCTGATCATCTATCACCTGTGAAAGCAATACATTCAGATTAAAATCACTAATCATATTGGACACACTCAGTATAACAGCTTGACTTTTGTTACATTTTGAATTTGAAAATCACATAATTGAATATGGCTGATGCTAAAAAGTGCATTCATGTCAGATTTTCTTTTCATTTGATGTACTTAAGTGTCCCCCACAATGAAATCGTGGAGGGGACTACAGATTGGTCTCTGTCTGTTTGTATGTCACACACTTTTTGTCCGTTCATATGTCACACGCTTTATATCCGACATCAGTGGCACAATTTTGACAAAACATGTTGAATGATGCATCCTGATATAGAGATCTGTTGTTTTGAGGTGACGCCTATTCATCTTGTGGCGGTGCGGCTAAGGTGATAGGGCTATTCAAAATGTCATAATAGGGTGCAAAGAGGAGAGTACAACCCTTTTCTTACCTTTTGGCCAATTGAATGTTTTCAAATAATACTTTCAAATCAAATAAACACAAGCTTGACGGCCTTCAAATAAACGCAAAGCTCTTAAATGGGGGCTCATGTTCCTGGCTGTTTTTTTCAATCAGAAAGGGGATATTGGGATTACAGTGGAAATGTATGTATGCTCACCTGCTGCTCCAACAGAAGAGTATTTGTGGGAATGGCAGCAAGTGCTTTGTAGCTTAATTTAATCTTGTGTGGCTAGAGTTGAGATGGAGAGGAAGAAGAGAGACATGATTCATGAAAAATACCCCCAAATAAGATGAAATTATAGCATTTCTAAATGAATCCATAGAGCTTGGTAGGCATACAGGAAGCACACCTAGGACAAGCTCATCACTACGATATTTACTATCTACATAAGACATCCATGTCATGGATGTAAATATGGCAGTCGAAAACAGAGGACATTATTTGCTGTGATAGAGGTTTGTACGTCAGCAAGATATTTTTTTAGAGGCATACACATAGTGCCAGACAATCAATCATGCATACTCTATGTCTGTCAGGGAACATAGACTAAATAGTTTCCTTTGTCTTTGTTTGTATGGCCATGCAGGTGGCGTGCAACAGGACTGCATGCCAGCATGCAATGTACCTTTCTTTTTATACCAGCCCTGTCAATGGATTCTGACATCCCACTCCAGTGGCTTGGAGAGGGCGTGGAGCGGAGGGAGAGAGAGGGAGATGGGGTGAGGTCACGGGTTGGGAGTGCTGGAGAGGGGGAGAGGGTGAAGCGGTCTGGCGTAGGGGTAGGAGAGTTTTGGGGCTCTGGTGATGGGCATCCAGGGAAGGCAAAGGGTGTGTAGCGTGTGGAAGAGAGGCAGAGGGCTCTGGTAAGTGGAGTCAGCCTGTGAGCTGTGGAAACAGTGGGAGGCTCCTCCACATTCTGTAATGGAGGTGGTGATGTTGTATCGGTGTACCTCTGTAGAGAGGAAACTGTGACACTGGGTGAGTGGGATGGGACAGACTGGGCTTCAGAGTGGCAGCAGGACAGATAGTCAGGGATAGATAGACTATCGTGCCTGGAAAGAGATGAGTATGACAGTGGACTTGAAGTTTGGGGCACAGAGGTAACCCGGTTGTTAACTGGTTGAGGGGACACAGAGTTCAGCTTTGAAAGGGATGAGTGTAGAGTATTCACGGCTCGATGCTCCAAGTTTACCTGACTATTAACTGGTTTGGGCTCAGGTGACAGTGAACTGAGCCTTGAGACAGTTGAGTACAGAAGAGGACTTGGAACCTGGGGAACAGAGGTCCTGTGTTTGTCAACTGGTTTAGGAGACAGCGATCTGAGCCTGGAGTAGGGTGAGTAAAGAAGTGGACTTGGAACTGGGGGCAGGGGAGCCACATTGTTCACTGGTTTGGGGAGGTTTTTAGGAAGAGATTGAGATGAGATCGGAGCAGGTGAAGACACAAGGCTTCGATAAACTGGTGAGATGACCCTCTCATAGATAGAGCCATTGTTTGATTCCAGTCCATCTAAGTGTCTCAATGGTGGAGTATGAGAATCAGAAGTGGAATGTTCCTTTAATTGTAGGTATGGTGGGACAGTAACACATCTGAAGGACTCTGGCATACAGCCATCCCTGTGATTGTGGTTGTGAGCCGGTCTGTCTATGGTGGCTGAAGACTGGGCTCTGGAGGACACCTCCAGGGGAATGGAGGAGACACTGGAGGCCGCAGAGCAGGCATTACAGTGGGACAGGCTCACAGAGTTGATAGGCCAGCAGGGGGAGTAAGGCCTCTGTACAGAGGGGCATAGGATGGGAAGGCGGCCCTTCCTCAGGATGGCCGTGAGCAGAGACAGCCGGGTGGGAGGGGGGCGGTGTCGGGAACGGGGGGGAGACAGGGGACAGGGAGAAGAAGAGAGACTCTCACAAGATGGGGAGAAGTAGGTTGGTGGCATGTGGACCAGACTGGAGCCCGGAGCTAAGGAGTGCCTCTTGACTCTGACCACAGCAGGGGAGAACATGCCAGATCTGACAGAGGAGCAAGGGGACACTGTGCCACTAAAAGAGACAGGGGAGGTGGAGGCCTCGGGGGACAACTGCAATGCAGACCAACTCCTGTCTCTGTCCCAGCCCTCTGAGAGGATGGACTCTCTTGAGGAGGCCGGAGTGGGAAACAGCTCTGTTGAGTTAGTGGGGCTCATTCTGTCATCTGACTCAGATACTCTATTTAAAAAGAGACCCGAGATGACCTCAACACCCACAGAGGTGTTGTGACATCGCTGTTGGGAAATGCCCTGGTGTTTGTTAACAGCTGTTTCCATAGTAGCGGGCCCACCAACAAAATGGTGGGCTGTATTTTCTGCTTGAACATTGACTGAGGCGGGGATCATGTGATCAGCAGGAGGCTTCAACTGAGAAGAAAAGAAAGATAGGAGAAAGGTAAAAGCCCTTGTTCCAATGGTAGCACATTAAGATGACAAACTGATATTGAATGTGATTAATTTCCCCCTTTATTATGAGTGACTATGCTGGGATTTGTGTAGTCATTACAAGGGCAAAATTACTTAACCATGATAGATCAAATACATCTTTGCTCTCCATTCTCAGGTTGGGCAGTTTGAAGACAACCCTGTTTGGTAACCAAAATGGCCATTTAATCAATTTAATGCTGCATTGTAAATCTTTCTGTCAAAGTTCTGTCAAGACTGCAACTAGATAAGCAGCAGAATATAGAAAAAGAAACATGAGCTTTATGTTCAATCTTATGGTTGGGGTTGTGAAGGTAGCACTGTAAATGTTATTATCATCATGATAAGGTAGCAATATTAAGATAAAGGTCATGGTATTTAACCCATGCACTTACTTGAGTGGCAGTATACGTCTCCTGTTGGACTACCTCCCCTGCTCCTCCATCCTCAGAATCCCTGATATAGACAACCTCCGCCTTGAAAATCCCTCCATCCGACATGGTCTCTTCAGTTGCTTTCCCCTCGGGAGCTCCTAAATTCTGACATGGGTACAGGAAGCAATGATGAACAACTGAGCAACTGAAACCTGAGCAACACTAAAGTTAACCTCTGCAAGTCCCGGAACTTCCCTCTCTTTAGCAGGGATGAACTGCAACTGTGTCTCTCTCCTGGGTGTGCTGGATTGCTTTCACCATTACACATGTCCCACATGTATCCTTCACATGCACTGGCACATGCCCGTATCATATTAAGTAAGAGCTCAGCAGATACCTTGTGAACGCATCAACTTCCAAATATAGTTTTGTTATGAACCACTTGAAGTCTTGTCTCCAAAGAAGAAACAACACATCTAGATAAGTAACTGAAGTGTAAAACAATTACAATGACCCTTACCAACTTTCTGCTGGATAACAATTTGAGGAGTATTTCAAAGTCATCCTTGAAACCTTGGGGGTGTCAGGAGTAAGTTTACAGAGAGAAATAGCTATTTTATTGAGGAATACAATACATTTGTTATTATAATATTTTAAAACATCCAATGGTGTCAACATCATGTGCACATTTTGTAATTACAATGTTTTCGTGAAATACCAGTTGTCAATTTCATTTCACAAATTACATAGCCTACTATCCACTAGCCTATTAACAGCTTTACTTCTTGTTTTGAAATAAAAACAGATATTAAAACAATGAAACAGGAAGCATAATTACTACAACAACCAAACAGGTTTGTTAGACTCAACTCACCATAATCCAGACAGTTCTGCTGTTCAGCTATTCATTTGACAAAGTAATCATGATTAAGGTCACCTACGGCGGTGGTGTAAACCTGTCAACTGACTGGAAGTGTGACTGTGAACCATCATTTCAGTTTATTCTCTATGGCAAAGACCTTTTGAATTCCTGTGTATTTGGTATACCATAGTTCTTTATACACACAGTACAGTATTCTGAGAAATAGAGTATTCTATTATCCTTTTTAGATTCTGAATCAGCTTAGTCATAGTTGACAGTCTGAATTATGAATGAAGGAGCATAATGACTAATACAATATAACATTATCAGGAATGGATATTAAAAGTGAGTCTGACTGGGTCAAATAAGGTCAGAGTTATACCAAAAAGCAATATATTGCCAAGTAAGACTACATTTGAATAGAAGTTCATACCACTGTACATTTTCATTTGGCATCAAATTGCATGCCCTCTCTGATACCTTTGTTTAATTGTTATTGCCAGCAAGCACAGCTAATGTATTCATGGTGATAGCACTAATGGTGGACATACTTGGATCTCCGGATTGGACCCAACGTGAACATGAGGAAGGTTTGTTCTATTTTGTTCTGTCTAATGATAATACATATTTCAATACAGTTATACTAGTTTAAACACTTGGTATTTGGAATTATGCCAACAATTTGCCAATAAATCCCAGATTAGCTATTTGATCTGCCTTTACCAACCTACAGAAAGAAGAAAAGTAAGAAATAGGAATGTATGGGGTTCACACACCCATACACTTATGAATGTGGCACAAGCTAGATGCATTTGGAATGTAAAATGGATTGTTAAAATTCTGTCAATGCCACAGTCAATCTCCTACCCTGGAGGGCCACCAGGCTTGCTTCATGGTTGCCTGAACTAAATTGATTTACCAACTGAGTGCTCCATTGAGTAATTGAAGTGCATTGGAAATAACAAGGGTGTTATATTTGTGTGAAATATTAGCTTAATTAAGAGCTTGTTTACATAGGGTTAGTAAGTAACTGATTTAGAACGGAGGTTGATGTATAACACTGTATGATAATTAGTACATTGGAAAAAAACGGTCAAAAGGCAACTCAATCAAACCTCTGAGACTGCTGTTTAACTGGTTTCAGTAGCCAGCAGCACATGAGTGGGGTAGGTCAAACAAACATTCTATCTCCTGGTGATATAATTGAAGAAATATAGCACCATGCCAACGTTCTACTGTAAACTCACTGTAGTGATGACGAGGCTGGTATAATGAACCTCTGTTCAAATCATGTATCTATTCAAAATGATTAATTTATCTAGTAGAATTTATCAAAAAGCAAATTTGTTGATATGAATAAGAGCTGCTATTGTATGTACCTCATTTGTTTTGTAGGTAAGTGGTCTAGTTCTCTCCCCCTCTGTGACCGCACTTTTAAGTGTCAATTTCTGCACCACTGGCACAAACGTAAAAGACAGAAGCTTGGATGACACTACTGTTGAGACCTGTGAATGAGAAAGGAACAAATAGTTTGCATGTTTCTTAATTCAAGCTCCTTTCATCATCTTATCCCCAACAATCTTCCACTCGAGTGCAATCAAGAGCATTCACTTCTAATGTCATAGCTTTGGAGTGCACACGACTGACGGAGACAGAATCAGAGAAAATTAGAAACTTGTTTATCACTCTTTCATTGCTCTATTTCTAAACTGTCAATGCAATTCATTGCACAACTTGAGAAATGATAAAAATCTGAATTTCAGATACTTACAACTTTGAATTTGCACTAAAGTACCATCATATGAGATTCACTCCCCCACTTGAACATAAGTATAAGCAAGAATACAAATTATATGTGTGTTCTTCACCCAAAACGTTAAACAGAATATCATTACATAGCATGTCATTTACAGCCATTCTTCCTCACTCCATATTTGCTTAAATTAAAGTATATAGATTGCTAAAGCACTGTAATACAATAGTTATACCTGGTATATAGTATTTATTCCTACTGAATTAGTTTAAAAGCTGTAGCAATAAAGGAGAGAAGTCTCCTGTGATGTGGTTTACCTGCTTGCTTCAGTTTCTCTGGTCAGGACACCATGAAATGAACCAGAGAGAATAATGCAGTGTTTTCTCCAAATTACTTTTGGGATGTAGTAGTCAAAATGGAATGTGTCAGAACAGAAGCTCCATTCAGATTTTATGAATATGTGGGAGGGAGAACAGGGTCCAACCCTGTTCACATTTTAAGAGCTCACAATTCACGATTGTTGGCTCTCCAACCTAGCAATGGAGAACACATGCAGAAATGCATTTTTCCCTCCTCCATTTAAGAAAAACAATGTTTTGTTTTGTATTATCGAATATGTGACCAATACATCAAGCAAATTATTAGTGATAGACATCCCACTCATTGAGGTTTACTTTAGTACATTATTTGTCCAATGAATCTATTAATTTAGACTTTGACATCACGTTTATTTTCACAACAGCTTGCATAATGGAGTGGAAGCCCCAGTATTCATTACAACTGAACAAAGACGATTTGTGTTCTATTGCAGCATCAATAATATATACTGAACATACATACAGACAGTGGAAAATCAACAAATAAAACAACTTGTAAATGGTTGATTGGTAATGATTATCAAGAATACATTTTATGATGTAATTTATACACTGAATGTATCTTCCCCATAACTACAGTACGTGATGCTCAGTTTATCATGACAAAGAGCTAGAGTAAACTCCTCTTGGGTTCCAGGTCACACATATCACACTTTAGAAAGGACCTCCCAAACTTTATAAAATACAGCTATAAAACCATCAAAGTCAGAGTCAAATGACTCAAGTGTTTAATGAACAAGTGTTTAATCAACATCCTTTTAAATTGTTATCCTCAACTGAGGCCCCATCGTCTGGGAAACGCTGAATGGCGGTGGGGGCTGATACCAGATGACAGACCAGAACCTTCTTAACATTCTTATTAACCTTTCATGTTAAATGTCCTTTCTGGGTTTGGCTCCTTTTAGAGAAGAAATGTGTTCATTAAGCACAGCGGGAGATGTTATGCCTGCTTCAGTAGTGGATCAGCAAAGGCTTAGCACAAAAGAACAGGAAATCATCCTAACCTAGGGAAGCCTTGCAGGTATAACAAATCTCAATGATCCACTGAATTATTCATGACACTTTTTTAGAGAGAAGGTCTTGCTGTATCTCTGAGATCATTAAAGTGACTTGCTGCTCCCTTATAGATAAGAGGTACATATTTAATTGCTTTCAACTTCACTCAAAGTATGGGAAGTTTAGATACAGAATGATTTTTCACAACACACTTTATTAAAGTAGTAGGCTATGCCACTTCCGATACCAATTGTCTAAGGAAATGTGACGATTAATTAATTAATTAAAATACAGATAGTTGCCTCCACTAACAGTCTTGGAGCGACCTGCCAAAAGGCCATTGGAAACTATACTGTACTGAGTATCAATCTTACGCCCCTTTGAAATAGTTTCCACTCATACAGTATGTACATGTTTGGATCAAATTGTTATCAATGACATTTAGATATAATCTATCTGTGATAATAATGGTGTCATGTAAATGCAGATACTTTACACTGTACCAAACAGGTACATTTCATGCCATGTTGGTTATTTTGGTTCAAGACTTCAGAGAGAAATACTGTCGCCTGATGATCAGCCATCTCTGGAAGCAAGCATTTTGTTCTCATCATAATAATGACAGCACATGCTCTTCAAATGTAATTTCAGTGTATATGGACAAATCACGATTCCTCTTTCTATTCTGATGTCAGGTCATCTGAGAAATATGAAATGATGAGTAAGAGCATTCAGAACTCCCACTGTAATCAATGAAGGTCATTACAGAAATAAGGGAACTAATTATACATCTGCTATCTCGTTATGTTTTATTACATAATGGCATTACTACAGTGCTATGGCATGCTTTTGATCTTAACTGGCAGAAACAATAGGTGTAGACAGAAACCTGATTTGGAGACACCACAAAGGTTACAAAATGTTGCAAAATGTATACAGTATCATTTTAAATCAATCACATTTCAATCTTTCTCATCTTATGAATTTGAGGACAACGTCACAGAAAACTTGTGATTAATGTTGTCAATTCAAGATTGCATAGTTGTTTACTGTATATATTCTAAATGCAATGTGTTCAGTTTTACCACAAGCACAAGGAAAATCGTGAGGGTAACCTTAGACTAACTAATAAAAAGGTTTCATTTTTGGTCTTGTTTCCTGCAAGCTCGTTGTAGTGAAGTGCATGATAGGTCAGAATTACCTTCTACTCAAAGGGTACTCAGAGAGATTCACTGAACAGAGGCAATCAGGCTATAGCTGTAAGATCAAAGTGTTGACCCGTCCAGTCATCACCAATTAGAGACAGGAGATGACACCATCCTCTCTTGCATTTCAATATTGTATTAAAAATACTAGATTTTTTTCAAAGGAAAAAATGCAACAAGTTTGTTGCCATTGTGACATTTTTAGGCAATTTAAAATAGGGCAAAGCAAGTAGAGTCACCTTTTTAACCATGATAATAAAGGTCCTCCTGGCTGACAAAATGTTTCCAAAAAGGGTGATAGGAAGGCTAGTGATAGGATTCATTGCACAGGCTACACGCCCCCCCCCCCCCCCCCCCCCCCCCCCCCCCCCCACACACACACACACACACACAAAACAGCTCTTATGAACTATGATGTGTGACAGTGTAGGAACCATGTTTTATTTCCCAAACTCACTCCTTTCCTTCAAAAAATTGCTTGTTTAATATTTACTATAAAATAACTTTTATTAAAGCAGCTGACTCATAGGATATTCTACATAAGCCCAAGATGCAGATAAATCCACAGCTGTTCCTTTTTAATTATTTGATTGATAACCATTCATGTCTTTGGTAGATCTAGCTAACTGGATTATGCATTCAAACATCCAAAATGCCAACAGCCTAGGCCACTGTTGTATACCTTCATTAGGCTACATAATACTTAATTCTTAATTAAATCTCCAACGTGCATCAAAATGAACAACATTTATGGATTGGATGTGTGCGTACTCAGGCACATTTTATATGGTGTGGCATAAAACAATTTCGGGTGCAAAACAAACGCAGCTCATTACTAATTCTTCCTTGTGCATGGCAAACTACATCTACTCGGACAGTGTCTAGACATCATGTTAGGCAAACACTGTAACATACTCATAAGGAGTCCTTATACTATATCAGGTGGGATAAATTGTTACCGGGGCAGTGGTTTGAACTCAGTCCATTACAGAAACTTGTAGCCTGAGAAAATTATGTCAATTTATCCGCCAACATGCTAGGTGATGTTGCAAGTGGCCTGCCATGTTCATGTGTTGTTTTGTGTCACACAAGATATCGTCTGTTAGTCTACTTAACAAAACAAAGATTAAAAGTCAATTTGATGGGATATAAAAAAAGAGCCAACCTCAGCGGTGTGATTTATTACTGTCATCTATGTTTTTCTACCTCACTCTCATGACAGTCTAGAGGCCATCAGATACTCCATTAAGGCACTTTGAAACTGAGCGACAGAAAACAGAGGTCAGAAAACATTTTGCCACCATATCTTAGAGTGGTGCCATTACTTGTAGTTTGACCAATCCACTTCATTTTCTTGTCAGCAATTGGTTGGAAATATAGGGGTTTAAAGACCATGAAAAGCATTCTGTCAAGAGGCCCAAATGAACAACACAGTGTAGCCAATTATCACTTCAAATCAATAGGAACACAGACCAAATGCATTAAAACACAGGGACATAAAACATGATGTCTACCAACCCTTCAGGCCCAGAATAGCCTGGTGGTTTTAGCAACAATAATCTCATATCAACTAGGGATGGGCATGATTAATCGACGATCGATTGATCGAATTGATCATTAGAATTTCGTCGATGACATTATTTTTTTAGTCGATGAAACTAGGCTTCGCGTCGTGCCAAACAACTCCCCTTACCTGTTCAGCGAAACCCGCGGCCTCTTGGGGCTTATTGCTTAATTTTACCACACGGGGGCAATATTTGAAAAAAACGCCACAGGCCTACTCAGTTACCTGCGAGTTTCCGTGTATTTCAAAAGTAATCATGAAGAGGTCATGGCGAAGTGTGGTGTGGGACCATTTTGTTTTAAAAAAGGACTTAGTTAACTGCAAACACTGCGAAGCTGTGTATAAGTATAACTCGGCCACGACTCAAATGATGTACCACTTGAACAACGCGCATCCGACCCTGGTTAGTGGCGGTGCATCCTCCTCTCAGTCTCAACCTAGCATCAATGGAATAAGGTTCCCCAGGCTTGTCAAATTAGCACGGAGGTACCTGTGCATCACGGCAACGTCGGTCCCCTCAGAGCGGGTGTTTTCGGCGGCTGGACTGACGGTCACCAGGCTGCGGTCGCGTCTGACCCCAGGGCATGTTAACATGCTCATGTTTCTCAACAAAAATCAGTAGACTGGTGCTGAAGTTGTATGTGAGTTACTGGTTATTTTTTATGAAGCTTTGTTAATAAGCCTAATTCATTGTTGGGTAGGCTAATCTCCCTCTTTCTCGACTTGGTGCCTTTTTTGATAGTTTTGAGTTACATTTGGCAAAACCTGTCCGACCTAAGTATTATATATTTTTGGTTAAGTAATTGTTTAACATGATTGTTTTTTTTTTAATATTATTATTATTTTGGAAAAGAAAACGAGGGTCAGTTGTGTTTATAAGCACCGGCTTAGCTGCAGGCTCCGCTGCTAGAGCACAGCAGCGCGTATCTTCAATTGAACGGATCCGGTTTAACTGCCACAAGAGTTGTTCATCTTGTAATAAAGATCTCAATGAGGAAAACACCCTGTGTTTTTGTATTTTCATTGCATTTTGAATATAGCCTATAAATAGTGAATTTTAATATAAAAATATTAATGATTAATCGAAAATCGATCGTTAATTCTCCCGACGATCGACTAAGACAATTTAGTCGAATGCCCATCCCTAAATCAACTGGTATGGCTGTATGGTATGGCTGATTGTATGGCTGTATGGTATAGCTGATTGTATGGCTGTATGGTATGGCTGATTGTATGGCTGTATGGTATAGTTGATTGTATGGCTGTATGGTATAGCTGATTGTAGGCTTAAAAGAAGTGTCTGGTACTGTACATTATTAGTGGGCTTGCATCAGCAAGTTCAACTCTTGATATTCCAATTCCTTATTTTATTTTTACTTATTAGTGGCCTTGCTTCAGTACAGGTAAGTCCAACTATTGTCCTTGCTCATACATGAAAAATACCCCCCCCCCCCAAAAAAAAAAAAAAGAGAAAGAAATAGAGAGAAGCAAGTTAAGACATTTTATTTTTTTCCTCACATGAGTCTAGCTACAGCAGTACTACATAGTCCACAGTTCAGGATAAAAAAAGACCAACAGGTTTACCAAATGTTCAATCCAAGCCTTCTTCCATTTTATCTCTCCAAAGCATCCATCTATCATTAAATTGTATTTTCTGTAGTCTTAACATGTATGTTATTTTCTCCATTGAGTAGATTCCTCATACTACCGTTAACCATTCTTCACAAGTTTGCTGTTCCCTTTTGAGCCATCTTAATGTGATTTTTTTTGCAGCCACAAAGAGAATTTGTAATAAATAATTTTTTTCTTAATCTTTCACCGCTTCTGGTCTCGTGCCGAGAATGGCAATCATGGGGTTTCTTGGTAACATAACCTCAAAAACTGTCCATTATGTCAAAAACCTCTTTCCAAACGTTATCTAGGGAAAGGCATTTGCAGAATACATGTGTATGATTAGCTACATCTTCCCCACATTCTCTCCAGCAAGCACTTGTTTGATTTGGGTTCATCCTTCTTACAGTAAGAGGAGTTCTAAAGTCTCTCCAGGACTCTGCATTATTTGTTACCTTGTGAGTTTCAGTGAAAATATCGATCCAGACTTCCTCACCAATCCCTTGTTCAAGTTCATCTTCCCATTTCTGTCTAGTATGAGATGGGTTGTCTTGCTTCATGGCTGACAGGGCCCTATACAAATTAGATATTGGTTTCCCAGCATGTTGGTTACATTGAATTAGAACAAAATATTGCTCAATACGAGAGATCAAATCTCGGATTCTGTTCCATTTTTAATCAGATCTTAGTAAATGAAACTCTGTGGTTAGTTCCTCAAAAGATTTCAGTATACTCAGCCTTCTAATAGCACAAGTTCAAGCTCTTTAATTATGGGTACATCAGTACGCTCTGATTCTGCCACAGTCATGCTGGGGAGGTTAATTGATTCTAAGTATGAGTTAATGAGCTAATTTTCTGTATAATGAGACCACTTTCTGTACAATGAGGCAACTGTCAACTGGCTCTACTCCCATGCTCATAGTGCCTTTGTTTCAGATATCTTATATTCCTTTCAACCTTTTCTGTAAGTAAATTATTGAATGCACTCTTTGCCTCTCTGAGCTGAGCCAAGTTGTCTGCCATTGCATTTTCCTTATGTTGTTTTTCCAAGCTGTATACTTTTTTCAAGTTCTGTGTTTGGCTGCTCTTGCTTTTTTCAAAGCTGAGGCAAACGCTATTATCCTCCCCCTTAGCATAGCCTTTGCCCCCTCCCACAATGTGACTGGTGATACATCTGCCATATAATTTCTTTCTAGATATTGCACAAACTCCATTCTAATAGAAGCCTGAAATTCTACCACCCCAACCAAAATGTACCAAAATGGGCACTCCCCACTTGCGGCCTGAGCTGTGAGAGGAGTAATACACCTGAGCAGCCCGAGGCCTGGTCTATTTCTCATGTTCATCATCTGACAGATGTGCCTCTTGTAAATATGCAATGTCACAGTCCATATGTTTAAGTTGAACTAGAATATGTGTCCTCTTTATTGGACTGTGCAGACCCTTCAAGTTTTACTTTAAGACCTGACATGATTGTTTATTATAGTTTATGCTAAGATCTCACTCTTTGTCTCTCTCTTCAGGACTATTTTTGTCACCCTTCAAAATTGTGTTTTCCAAAGAAGGACATTTCTCTCAACCCTTAGTGTGTAGCCAAGATTTAAAAGAACAGAAACTTAAATAGCTATGAACAGGGCCGTATCTAGGCATAGGCAGACTAGGCAGCTGCCTAGGGCCCTCTCACCACTAGGGGGCCCAGACAGCGAGCAGTAAGAACATCAACTGCCAAAATAATGTTAAACATATATTTTAAAATACTTTAAAAATATATAAAATATATATAAAAATCCGATCTTAAACTTTAAATCAATGTTTATTTATTCATTTATTTTTTAAAACATGCACAACGTTAAATTAGCGCCAATAGGCGGGAAAAAATATTTTCAGTCCAGTGGAGATAATGGTCATCAGCTAGCAACAGCAACACATCTTTTCATATACATTTATATTCATATTTTCAAAATGCTTTCGGGTGCAGCAAAGCGCAAAAAAGGAAGAATATAGAGGAGGACAGAAAACGACAGAAAGGGGCTTTTCACAAGTTTCTCTCGGACCCTTCAAGCCAGCCTCAACTACCGGCTGCAACAAGGCCCTCCGCTGCGGAGGAGGAGGAGGACAGAGGCCCGGCATCCGAGGCGGGAGAAGCAGGTGATTTTAGCCCAAACAAAGTCACAATCGCAGTAGAGCAGCAGCGGGTCGCAGAAACGTTTTTTTTCACACAACCACTGGACCTAGACAGGCTTATAGCAAGCTATTCATCTAACCCTGCAAATTGGAACTCAATTGACAACACAATTCGTGAGTATTTCGCATCAAACAAACCATGTCAAAATACTGGGGATTTTTCTGCATCACTGAGAAAATATGGAGATACTAATCGCAGTTTAACTAAGGAACATTTCTTTAGGAAAAAACTAAATGGAGAAATCATGTCGAGAGAATGGTTAGTGTATTCGCCAAGTACTGGCTCTGTATTCTGTTATCACTGCAAATTGTTCAGTAATAGAGACAGTGCATTTACCACCGGATTTAATGACTGGAAAAACTGTTCCAGTCGCTTACATGATCACGAAAATACTTTGGACCATCGCAGTGCTGTGCTCAGTTTGTCATCGTTTGGAAATACACATGCACGAATAGATTCAAATTTAGTACAGCTAGTGGAATCTAACAGACCATACTGGCGCAACATTTTAAAACGTATAGTGGCGACTATCCAGTTTCTTTCTTCCCGAGGACTGCCCTTCCGTGGCGACGATCAGCTACTGGGATCATCCCACAATGGGAACTTTTTGGGCTGCTTGGAATTGATTAGTCGCTTTGATCCACTGCTATCAGAACATTTAGCCAAATATGGAAACCAGGGCAGGGGACATACAATTACCTGTCCTCTACCGTTTGCGATTAGTTCATTCAGTTGATGGCTGAAAAGGTTGTGCGTGCCATTGTAAAGGAAGTTAAAGATGGCAAGTATTTCTCCATCATTGTGGACTCAACACCCGATGTCACACACGTTGATCAGCTCGCTCTGATAATTCGCTATGTCCAGAACAAGAGTGGGGAGCCTGTCGAGAGGTTTTTAGAGTTCATACCACTGCATGGTCATAGCGCAGAACACATGGAGACAACGCTCAAATCTGCGTTAAAAGACTTGGACATTGACTTGATGGACTGTCGTGGGCAAAGCTATGACAATGCCAGTAATATGGCAGGCAAATATTCTGGACTTCAGGCTAGGATTAAAAATGAAAACCCTCATGCTGACTTCATACCATGTTCTGCATATTCCCTTAATTTAGTTGGTGCATGTGCAGCAGAATGTTGCCTAGAAGCAGTTAACATTTTTGGCTTCATTCAAAGTCTGTACAACTTTTTTTCAGCTTCGACACGGCGGTGGGAGATTTTAACAACCCACCTCACGAAGTGTGGCCGAGGTTTGACGCTAAAGAGCCTTTCTGCTACAAGGTGGTCTGCGAGAGCTGACGCAACGAAGGCTCTGAGATTTGGCTACAAAGAAATTCAGGATGCATTGAATGAAATCCAGATTGATAATGGAACGCCCAAAGCTGCGCAATATGAAGCGTCTCAATTATTCACCGTAATGAGCACTCTTGAAAACGCAGTTATGGCCGTAGTGTGGTCGTTGCAGCAGGTACAAATTGACATATGCACAGTTCCTATTTTGTACAATTCTCTTGTACAATTCATACTCCAGGCCAGAAATGAGTTTGAAGCCTACAAAGCAGAGGCCAAAACTCTCGCAGCAACCGAGGAGTACACGGCAGATAGCCGAAGAAGTCGCGTGAAGAAACCAATGTTTGATGAGTCTGCAGGTCCAGAGGTGCGACGCACACATTATGTAATCTGTGACCGCTTGTCACAGGAATTACAACGTCGCAAAGCACCGTACAAACATGTGGAGGAGAAATTTGGTTTCTTCACAAAAGCCCAAACAATGAACAACGGAGAAATGCGTGCAGCGACAGAAAAGCTAAAGGAAATATACCTACATGATATTGAGGATGACTTCGCAGCAGAATTTTGCCAGTTCACCTCAATGGTGAAAAATGAACCATCGGTCCTGGATATGTACAAGAAGCTCAGAGAATTAGGCCTGAGGGATGCTTTTCCTAACGTAGACATTTGCCTCTGTATGTATTTGTCCTTACCTATCGCCAACTGTTCAGGAGAAAGGTCGTTTTCTTTATTAAAACGTGTGAAAACGTACCTAAGGTCTACAATAAGGGAAACTAAACTAAACGTCTTTGCCCTGTTGGCAATTGAAAATGTATTTACGACCTCCCTGGATTTTAATGACATCATCGAGGACTTCGCCTCAAAGTCAGGAGAAAGCATCTATAAATGTAAGTTTTCTATTTAAATATCTAAATCAAATAAGCAAATACACATTAATTAATTAAATGTAAAATGCATATAAATGAAATGTATAATATAGGGCTATACTTTCCACTATAAATAAATGACAACACACAACAAACAAATTGTCACGCCTGCCTAGCCTGACTAGCGCTATTGTTACATGTTACAAATATTCGTATTACTTGTTCACTAGGATCCAGACCCAGCCATCTCGCCGTCTACCTGTCTACCTGTTCTGCTTGGTGATCACCTTGGTGATGACCTATTCGCCAGCCTGACTGCCTGCCTGGCCTGCCCTGCCTATCCATCCTGCTGGGTCCGCTGCCAGTCTGACCAGTCTGACCAGCCTGCCACTACTCCTTGCCTTCCCTATTCTCCTACTACCCCCTCATTAAATATACGTTTCATTGACATTGCTGTCCGACTCTGTGTTCTGCATCTGGGTTCCCTAGTCCGAAATTACAAACTGTGTATGAATATCTAAATATAAATAGATAAGCTAAAATTAATGAGCATAATGATAACTAAATTAATGAGCATAATAATCATGTGACAGTTGTTTGTTTACCAAATATCAAAATGGGGGGGGGGGCAAAAATTACAGTCTGCCTAGTGTAATCAATCCATTTAATACGGCCCTGGCTATGAACATTAATACTTCCACTATAGCGGCCCAAACCCGAATGGGCCCTCTCTGCCATCTTCCCTTTTTATCGTGTAAAAAATTAATTATGTCCAAAACAGAAAGATAACAGGGGAAAAAAAGGAATATCCAGACCAACCCGTAGGTGTCTGGGCCTAAGACTGCCTGTTGGAGGCAGTAATGCAGGTCTCCTTGAGATTAGGCTACCCGCGTTGAATTTGATATTGCGCTCTTTCAGTTGCCTTAGTATTGTCTTCGTTGTCTCCGTATTCTTTGCGTTGCAAGCCACTTGAGTAGTCATGGTCCAGGTTGATACAGCTCCCGTCATACTGTAAGTCTCTTGTATCCCATGCTTTGTACAGAATTAATCTGGAAATGAAGGAACTTCACCACAAATGATTTCGGGATGCCCCGGGCTTTGTATGCTTGGTTAGCAACAATGCACTCTCTTGGAAACCAGTTTTACCCCTTCTGAAACCACTCTCATCCACTTAACCAACCAACTACCACTCTCATCCACTTAACCAACCAACTACCACTCTCAACCACTTAACCAACCAACTCTCTATCCATTTCACTGAACTATCCATCTATCTATCTATCTCTTAAAGAACGTCCATGCAGATATTTTATGCTATTTACACTTTTTGAGCTTTACTCAAATTTGCATGAAATCCTATTCATGCCTACAGTATACTGCTGCGTACACAGCCTAAACCGCTTAACCTATTAACTTAAAATCAACTTTTAAATACTCAGACTTGTTTAACTTGAGTTGCCATTCCGTTTATACTTTTTGAGCTGTACTAGAATTTGCCTGAAATCCCATTCATTCATATGGCCATTTGCTCTGAATGGGGACATTTATATTTCATATATACTTCATATTTTTAGCTTGACACCTCAATTAAACTTTAAAATGTGTATACTGACTCCATAAATAACTTCCAGTCAGTTTTAATACTGTTTAGACTTTTTCAACTTCAAGACTTTTAAGTTGCATCTATGGTTTGGACTATCTAACTTCATCAGCTACCAAAATAAGACTTTGCAATCCCACAAAGTTTCTTCAGGAACTTGATATTTTAGTTTTGACATGGTAGTAGATTGTAAGCTGTCATGTTGCTTTGTTTCTTTTCAGATAACTAACTATAGTGGGAATGATTACTGGACAATATGTCTGCATCCCCTTTGCCATCATTCATTGAGCCACAATGCTTACAAGTCATAATAGCGATTTGACCTTTGTTGCAATGGACACTTTCAAAGCTATCTCTCCTGTGTCACATTTTTCTGGTCACCCATGAGAAGATAAGAAAAGAAATCAGAACTATTTTTTAGAACTAAGGAGCAACATCTAATTCTGGTGTTAGTTGTTGTGATTGGCTATGGTATTGAGCTGGCACTGCTGTCCACAGTGTCCATGGACAGTTGTACTTTCATTGTCAAGAAGGTTAGAGGTTAGCCAAGCAAAGGACTGGCATGAATATTTAATAACCAGATGAAGAAAGTCCTCCAGTAAATGTCCCCCGTGGCCTTACCTAGTGTAATGTGTCTAGCCACGTGAAAAGGGTTCTTCTTCAGTCGTTGGCCAAGTCATTGCAATTAACCATTATAAAGCCTTACCGCATGAAATACAAAGTATGCTTAATTTTATAAACCTTCCTTTTATTTTAATTTAGCTGCGTTTTCCCACATACTACCACTGTGTCTGCAGGCCTACTTCCTCTGTAGTCACAGCAGTGGGTAAACAAATACTTTAAAAGGTTAAGGCAGGCATTTCCTACTTGCCAGTAACAGCTCCCTTGAAGGTTTAATTGCTGGGAGTATTGCCGAGGTCATACCGTCCTCCCAGATCACATTTCGACCACCACTGAAAACAGGTTGCTTTGCTTTGCCCTGCTCAATACTGCATGTCCGCTCACTGTGCCATTTCTCACACAGGTATTCATGGAATGAGTCATACCAAAGACCAACAAGAAACCTTAATAAATCATTCTATCCAAGGCAGACCACCCTCCTTGGTGACTCACACTGTATAGATCCTTTCACATACAACCACCATGGAATGGGCATACACTAAATAATTTGAGATCAAGAACACAGAATATTTACAGTACAGTACTCTATGTAGCCATTATCAACAAAACATTTCATACATATCCACTTACTCACAGTTGCTATAATACTGTCGCTACATTTACTATAATAATATTTTTACATCCATGCCAATATTGGGCAACAGGCTTTGCTATTTATAGTCACTATTGATATTTTCATTCTTATTGACTATTATTCAATGTGTAGCTGAATATATGGCATTGTTTTTACACCCAATAAATGTTCATTTTGCTGATAGGCTGATATGACAATATACTGTATAGCTACATGTTCAGTTCAAATGGACCTCTGACAACAAAACAATTCTAGCCTGAAGTCAAGTTGCATCTCCACTTAGGTTAGAACATAAACAAGTGGGTGTTTCCTTAAGTTAAGAGTTTGATTACATCCAAACAGTGCCCCTCCCTCAAAAGTAAATATACAAATATAACCATCTGGCAGCTGCTATGCAAAAAAGCCATTGAGGCTATAGGGTTTCTAGCCCACGATAACAGGGTGGATTAAGATTTGGTAGAGGCTCCAGACACATTTTTCCCAGACTACAAAGACCACAGAAAACAGTGTGCTAGTGTTGTGAGAAATATTGTGCAAAAGACTAAGTATCTAAATTGCTTACAGTATGTTGTCATTGCTACATGGTAGCTTATTTTTTGCACTGTTATATTACTGTTATGTACCAAGTACAAATTGATGGTGACAAGAAAAGATAAATTATTCATTTCAAGATTCCATATCAACATTCTTTTTTTTTTATACCAAATCAAACAGAGTAGGAATCAATAAGCAATTGAAGGTACACAAACCCATGTTCAAAAACAGACTCTCGAGATTATTTAACAATCCAGTAAGAGAGAGGCAATTGTACGCATGCAGATCAACTTCAATGTATTTTTGGGACACAGTCATCTCAAAATGTAATTCAACATCCACTCAAGGAAATATACCTTTCAGACACCTTCTGATAGTGGAAGCCTATCAAAATTGTTCTACCAATTCCTGATCTCTACATCAATATCCTTTTTAAATGAGTACAGCTGAGAGAGGAATTCTTAACATTATACTTATTCAGTCAAAGCAAAGTAATTAGCAGCTTTTAATGGAAGATATAGATTGTAGCTTAACTTTGATTTATGCAGTGCAGAAGATACTGTAGCACACATTGTGGAAATCTGTTCCTTGCAAATTGTTAGGATATCAAATCAAATCCCATTGTATTTGTCACGTACATCACATACAGCTGTAATTGATATAGTGAAATGCTTTGGAATCCTGCTCCTCAATCAACAACAGTCAATATATATATATATTGGAAATCCTTGAAAAACATTCTTACTCCAATGCCACTTAGAGTCTTAGGCCCTTTTTCCGTACTCCTTAGCAAAAGTCAAGACGCAAGTGCATACTACTTACAATTTAAGATAAATAGATAGATAGATAGATAGATAGACAGACAGACAGACAGACAGACAGACAGGGGGAACTTCAGTTGTGGCATTCCGTCAGACAGTAATACACTGTAAATACATAACAGCTCAATATATATAATATATTACAAATACAGGTTACATGACAAATTCAATGTGTAATGTTCAATCAGTTCTCATTTAAAAGTCAAATTGATGTTGGCACAAAACTGTTAAGGGCTCTCTTGATCCTGAAAGGTAATGTCTAGACCTATGTCTACGTCCAGATGGTAATACCTCATACTCGCTTTTAAGAGGGTATGTTTGGTCCAGCTAGATCTATTCTACCTGTGGGCCCTTTGTTTGTTCCCCACTATTTTCCCACTGACCTGTGCAACTCTAGAGTGTTCTGATCAAACCTGCATTGCAGTAGTTATGCAATAGCTCAGTTTTTCCCATAGTCAAATAAAATCCCAAAATGGTTAGGTACTCTAAAAACATGCAACCACTAAATTAACCAGTTTTTAAAAGTGTGTGTGGCCAGTTTGTAAACAAATATTTACTGTAAAAATTGCTGTGACAGGTTCTATTGAATTCTAGCCTGAAGTCTTATAGTCTCATATATTTTCTGCACCTAATAATGATTCTTCATCAAATAAAGTTGTGTGCTGTGTGTCAAATGGAAGGCAAATCAAATGTCATGGTAAAAGACCTTTTCAACCATGAAGGTCACTGAGCACTAAAACACTAAGGGACAGTTTCACAGCCACAGATTGATGCTAGTCCTGGACTAAATGACTTTTTCAATAGAAAATTTCTATTGAAAATAGTCTAGGATTAGTCTTAATCTGTGTCCGGGAAACCAACCCTGTTTGAAAAGTGTACAACTGCAAAGGTACAATTTACCGTAGGTTCCATTGAAAACCCCTTACCTTACCACAGTTCCCCTTTGAGCTCTTCATGAATGTGTCAGACTTTTCCACGTCCAAGCATTGTTTATGTCCAGGCACTGGGGAAATGTTCTTAGGGCTACGGAGGTCCATTGCGATACACGCAGGAATTCACAGACGCCCACTTTTCAACTTCTTCATATGAAGTCAAACATGTATTACCAGTGATAAGTGCGTACTATAGCTCCGCTGACTTCCATTTATAGACACACAAAATCCACAAATAGCCTGCAGCCAGCCTGCTGGGCACCAACAACAATAATGATCACACTATCGCCAACTGGGCTCTGTGCCCCTGGGAATGTATTCTGTTATTGCTCTTATGTCAGTGTAAACACTGTAAACACAGTGTTTACCTGAGAGGGGCCCCAGGTAACATCCACAGAGGTTATTATCATGACCAAGATTGAGACTCTCCCACACTTTCCCACATTCAATATATACCTGTTTCTATTGACTCAGTATAACAAATGATAGAATAAACCTTTTTCCTGTCCACAACCTATTTACTGTGATTTCTGTTTATTTTTTAAATGTGATGTTATCTGTATTGTAGTTTGTTTAGTGAAATACCCATTTTTTCACTGATACGTAGTCATTACTTGAGAATGAGCCTGTTGAAACATGTATGATGTACTGTATCAACAGGATTTGAAACATGTGTGATGTACTGTATCAGCAGGATTTGAAACGTGTGTGATGTACTGTATCAACAGGATTTGAAACGTGTGTGATGTACTGTATCAACAGGATTTGTGTTATATGTGAATATCAAGAGATGAGTCACAACCCGGGAAACACATGTTTGCACTCTGAATAGAGGACCAAACTATTCACAGCAGCTCGCAATTCAGACACAACCGACTCTGCCTCAAGTTAGCACCTGTGTAGGTGGTCCCATCATAGGTCAATAAATACTGTAAATAAACTATCCATCAAAGAATTTAGATGTAGAACAGTCCAAACTATTCCATGCTATTATAACTTTGAGTGAGTAACCAAATACAGTGATCCTTGACCTACTTTGACAGGGCCAGTATATGACCAACAGTAATATCACAACATTTCCCTGAACAATTTGGTGTCACTACTGTGTCTGTACCTTAGCAACTTGTTCCAATATTGTTCTTTTAGATGAAAACAAGGGGGAGAGCAGACCTGTTAATCTAACTATGAAATTACTCCCTATGAGGCCTGTACTGTATATACAGTAGCTAATGGCAGCAAACTGCTGCAGTATTCTGAGTATGTCTCCAAATAATCACTCTTCAGGTGGCTCCAAACAAGTTCAAATTGCTGTTTACGGGTGTGTGCCCTCCCCCATCTCTCTCCCACCACCGAGTGAAAGCAGACCGCGGGAGTGGATTCTAATCCTTTGAGTATGCCACATTCCCCATTCCTGTCACAGCTGTACTTGTCCATCTCCATCCACCCCCCCCCCGTCTGTCTGTCTGTCTGTCTGTCTGTCTGTCTGTCTGTCTATAACAGCAACACAAGGAAAGGAGGGGTGTACATGCTATAATAATACTTTTGTTTATTGTGCCAGATATCAGCAGTCCATACCATTGAACCTACAGTGTATCTATAGTGTTTTTAAGATTCAGAATTTTTAATTAATCATATTATTTTTGTTATTTTTTTCAAAACTGTGTTTATTCAATTTTTACAAAATGATATTCCAAACAGTAACTGAATTAGTATTGGCATGTGTTTTTATTTTACAACATAATACAATATGGATACATGGTAAAGGAAGGTATCTTTCATTAGAATGCTAAACATGGCCCTGTGTTGCTGCTACCGTTTTATAAGACTCAACATTCACGCTCCATACAAATCATAATGAAGCAGAAAAAAAAGGGAAAAAAAGACTGTCAATTTAATTTCATTGTGTCCATTTGCATGTCACGTTTCTGCAACTTAAAAAGATAGAATGAGAGCCACACACTCTTGCTCTCACTAATAATTTATTAAACCAACATTTTGTCAGTTTTTCTGTAACTTGCCTGTGAAAGAGTAAGCAAATTGTTAGAATTTGAATTAAGTCTTTCTCTAATGAGTGGAATTTGAGGGAACATTTTGAGAAGCTCTTTATAACTTTCTCTAATTTGACTCCATTCAACTCCAGAGCTCCATATGAAAATTCCAACATGATGGTAATTTCTATTAACATAGGCCTACTGACAGAATCACAGTCACAAAAATAATGTTTTCTCTTTTGAGCTTGTTGCAGTATATTCAAATGTACCATATGTTTGCTTGTGCATGTTACAGTGGATCTCATGAAAAGTCAGTTGAAACCCTTCATTGAATATTAAGCATGTGTTTACTCTTACATGGCACAGGCCCACATTCCTAAATTGGTGCTATACTGAACGCTGCAGGCATGAATTCCTCAAGGGATTCTAGTTCAGGGTTGTGTGGGCTTAGGCATATGTTTCCACAAATTAATCCATTGTTACAATAGGTTCCAATTAAGTAATCAAATTATTATAAAATATTTCAAATCATTTACCAAATCAATGAGTAGGCAGCATAAGTATGTAGCTGTCCTGTAATATTATCCATCATTAACAGTTTGGATGCATGATTATATCTTTTGGCTTTTGTTACAGTAAAAGCATCAGTATTTTCATGCTGCAAGATTGCATGTTGTTAATCATGTACTCAACATAACCACATTTACAATGTGAGGCAAAAACAAACATGGAACATGCCCTCTCATGTTTATGGGAGACTGTTCCCAGAATCCAAGAAGCCCAGTTAGCATGATTGATTGAGTAGGGCCATAATGTCTGTACAACAATGTGAGAGTATTTCTCTCATTGTCTAGAAGTAGACACACTCAGACAACATATTCCCAGCCTATCAGTCATAAGGGACTGTTTATTGGAGGTGAGAGTACGCTGGCGTGACTGATTGCCGCTTCTCTGCCGGAGCGTATTTTGTTTGTTTGTTTGTTTGTTTGTTTGTTTGTTTAACTTTATTAACAACCTGCCTTGATCTCCATGTTCTGCTTGTTTAATTGTTTCCTGGGTAGCTACAGCCACTGCTGTTTCTGCTGCGGAGACTCAACTTATCGAACCCAATAGAATGTCAGCGTCAGCACCTGCCTTTCCTGCTAGGAGTGGCTAAACTCTTATGGGCTGGTGACCGGAACTTTCCATCCTGGTCGACTACTGATCTACCGAGCTGGGACCACCACTCAGTCTCCGTCGGAAACTGCCTCCCTTTAAGACCTACAGCGTGTCCTGTTTGCCTACTATGTTCTACTACTACTAGGCCGCATTGTACGTCAATCAAGTGGCGCACTCACACTGGTTCAATTGCCTCCTGCCGTGCTGAAGCACAAATGTCCGTAGTAAAAAAAAAAAACGCGGTCGATCGTAATCGATGTATTGGGCACCCCTGCTCTACAACATCCGCTCCATCAACAACAAGGCTATTACACTCAGTGAATACATTTGTGACAACAACATTGATCAAATGTGCCACATTGTTACTTGGAGACTTTAACATCCATGTGGACTCTGACACTTGACCTGGTGCATTCAAATGGCCTCTCTGTCAACAATCTGACTGGTGCTGACTTGGGTCTCTGACCGAAAATAATCTCTTTGGACTTGAAGACCACTCTCCCACCCTGCCATCAAGCGCACCATAAGTTCACGCAATCTCAGGTCCCTTGACCCCAGCCTGATATCTATGGCCCTTCAATCCCTCCAATCCCCTCTACCCAGCTCACAGCCCAGCTCATCCTCCTGGACCTCAGTGCAGCCTTAGACACAGTCAATCACACCATCCTGCTGAAACTGCTTGAGAGCATTGCTGGTCTCTCCGGCCTGGCCCTATCCTGGTTTGAATCATACCTCACCAACCGACAACAGTTTGTCACCATCAACAGTGTTCAGTCAGCCCCAGCCACTGGTCTCCATGGTGTCCCACAAGGCCCTGTCTTTGGCCGCCTGTCGTTCTGTATCTAGATGCTCCCCATGGCCACATTATCCAAAGCCATGGTCTCAGCCTCCACCTCTACGCAGACAACACCCAAATCTACATCCACTCCAAGCCTGACACCTCACCTGCACTGAACACACTCAACCGCTACCTACAAAGTATAAAAATCTGTAGGCACACCAGCTTTTTAAAACTCAACTGTGACAAAACTGTGATAAAACACAGGTTGTCTTCACTGGCTCAAAATCAACAATGCCAATAACCTCTGCCTTACCATTGAGGATGTAATGGTTACTCCCTCCACACATGCCAAAAACCTGGGAGTCCACCTTGACACAACTCTCTCATTTGAAACCCACATCAATAAAACACAACAGCTGTCCTTCTTTCACCTCAGGAACATTGCCTGGATCCACCCATTTCTCTCCTTTTCTGATACTGAACGACTCATACATGCGTTCATCTCCTCACGTTTGGACTATTGCAATGCCCTGCTCCTCGGCCTCCCCTCCCATCTGCTCAACAAACTACAACACGTACAAAACTCTGCTGCCCGTCTCCTCACATCCACCCCCACCCACCATCACATCACCCCTGTACTCCAGGACAGCCACTGGCTACCTGTCCATCAAAGGATTGACTTAAAAGTCCTGCTCCTCACTTACAAGGCCCTACAGGGCTCGGCCTGAGCACCTCATACCATACTGCCCCACCCACTCCCTCCTCTCCGCTGATTCTGGCCTCCTTACTGTCCCCAAAACCAGACTCCGCACTATGGGTGACAAAGCTTTCTCATCTGCTGCTCCTCGCCTGTGGAATGCTCTCCCCCACAATGTCAGAGCTGCTGACAGTATTGACTCTTTTAAGACCTTGCAAAAAACTCACCTGTTCAGGCAGCTTTCAAGGTATAGGGCCCTATGATACTATATGTATGTTCTGTGACCGTCCTCCTATATTTTTATTTGTTATTTTCTATTTTTCACATTCTTGACATGGTTAGGGTTTTGAGTCCATGAGAAAGCGCAATACAAATACATAACATATTATTATTATTGTTATTAAGTGTGAATGCATTGCTACTTGGAGGAGCATAGAGGAACAGCCTTCCCTCTCATGCATTTGCATGGGTTTTGTTTTGGGTCCATGAAATGTGCCCCAAAATAGTGTTGCCCTCTCTTCCTTGGTGGTGGCACTCATAGAGATAGAACGGTTCTATATCTATGGTGGCACCCGCAAGCTTAGTGCGTACCTCAGGGTTACTGACTCACAATCCAGATATAAGTCATCATGCGAGACAGGCTTCCCTTGTGACTCTTGTATGAGATGGATACCATCTTATGTAAAGTTTATGGCAAGGTTTATTGTTTAGCATTCGTATAATTTTGCATACCAGTTAGAACTCATACAACATAGCTTAACCTTTGTTCATAAAGCACCCATTATAGTCTCCATACGATTAAAATAAACTTTGGCTATTGGAAAATGTGATCATTGTTTCTATGAAATGACATAGAACAATAGTAATATATCTCTGTTTAATCTCTTTGAAGTCTCATTGCACCAGATTTAACAACACAATATACTGTAAATTTAATAGGAACATGCACATATCTGTGACCATTAAATATATTGGGGAACATCATGCTAATTTCCTCCTTGCATATACTTGTTGATATGTGAGCGACAAGAATTTGACTCTACACAGAAATCTCAGCCTTACATTTCAGTTGTCGAGCACTGCTCTTATACTGAAGGTCCCTTTAATGTATGCTGGAAAACACTCTTGTAAAGCATAGATAAAAGACAATCCTTTGTATTCAGGCCATAACACTGTAAGCAGGTATGACGTGTAGAAAGGGTAAAAGTGGGAGGATGTGCCTTCATTCGTCAAACACCATAGCTTCTGAGCAGAGTACTGAGCATGCAGATAAGCAATACCTACCAAGCTGATATGGCAAATGCTGTCTACTGTAGACAAGTCCGTGTTTTTAGAGATAATGTGTCAAATGAGAAGCACTTCAAACATAATATATCGCACTGTAGTCATTAATACATACTGTATACAGTACCTCTGTCTATGACTGATACTGTAGCACTGTGTTGCCGTTCAATACAGTGTTTACACCAGAACGGTCACATACTGTACACAGGAGCCTTCATGGAGCTACAAAAGATAAAAAATCATCACAAAGGATGCTTGCAGAGAAATGTTTATTGAGAAATGACATATTTGGCAATATAAGAATAGTGAGAGACTGAGCCTCAAAATAAAATTATATCATACAAGGCAAGTGAGGTCTAAAAGTGTATTGTAGTATAGTAGCAGGATTTTAAACAGGTAAAGTACAATTCCTCCATTTTGATTTCCAACATAGACTGGAGTCAGTAAACAAGGTATCTTTATTCAGAGGCAATACATCACAACAAAAAACATATCTTGGCTTAGTGGTCTGCAGAGAATTTAAGCACATCATAAACCCTTCATTACATCAACTATAAGCCGGTGGCTCTCTAGTCCTCCTATGCAACATTTCATGCAAAGACAGTGAAATGTGCCACTGGAGAGGACCATTGCTTTGCTGCCTAGAATGTTGGGTACTGTGACAAAAGAGTATGTATAACAAATACTGATCTAAGATGAATTGCATTGGTACTTTTTAGTATGGATAGAACAAGTAAGAGAAATCATTCTTTTCGGCAAGAGTATTCACATACAATTCCTCATGAACGAACACAAGAAGCAGCCACCGTGCACTAAATGCAGTTGGATTTGAGAAGCACACTAAAAACATTGGAAGGCCTCAAACCTGAAATGTGTGAATACAGGTTTGATTCACTTACTATTCTGAATAATTTCAAACTTGCTCCATCAGAAATATATTTCAAGAAATACATATCACAACATCACAATTAAATACTCCTTACTCAGTGACTAACTGCAACAATACTGTAATATCTCAAAATCCTAATCAAGAATGACTATTAGTAAAGTAATTCATTTATTTCTTATTTAAGTAAGGATATCAAGCTTTATGACTGTTTTTTTCAGCGGGTTAAATTTAGCTTGAGCTGCAGGTGTTGGTGGAGGGAAAGCAGAACTGACTCTGGCTGTCCAGGTCACTTCAGCCATGTGGCATTTTATCTAAGCTCCAACTAGAGCAAGTATAAGGGCATCTCACTCTCGTAGCTGGCGTGACATACCAGTAACTACTGGCACAACCATAAGATACAGTGGCTCCTTGGTACTTCCCAGTTTAACACAATTTCTAACAAGGAAGAAGAGCATAGCAGAGTGAAGAAGAGCATAGCAGAGTGATAGTCTTTTTCTTAAATGCATTTTTTTTTATGTCTCTTTGAAACGTCTGCTTGCACTCACTCTATTGTGTTTATTCATTGTGGTCACACTCCCACACAGTTAATACATTACAAAACAAAATCTTTTCAACTCTCCACACAAAGGCTCTTTAATAATTTACTTCTAGCAATTGACAATGAGTCTTAGAAAACATTAAAAAGAAAACATTAACAACAACATTAAAAAAACAGGGCCATGAAACTAAGAGTCATTTAAAGGTTCTTAAACATATATCTTTCTGGAGTATCACATAAAACAATTACAATACAATTCAATACAAAAGGAAGGAGAGGACTGTGTAAGTCAGTTGTTCAACATTCTTCACATGCGTTCCTCTTGCATGTGGTCATGGAGGATAGCCAGCACTGCTGAAGCAGTCAGAGTGGATGAGACTGTCTGGATCATCAAAGTCATCTAATGCCTCTATGTCAGGGCCCTGTGTCAAGGGCTCCACATCTTCATCTGAGGTAGAGGGATGAGTGAGGATAATCCGTGGTATCTAGCAGGTGATTGCCCAGAGATTGAACAGGATTGGGTAGGAAATAAAAAGAATGACATGTTATTAGTTACCTGATTTGACACCATACTGGAATTTCACAACTGGGTTTGATTAGTGACATTATCAATAATCCACCATAATAATTACAATACAAATAGGTTGTTATTTCTCATTCATACACAAACACCCAAGTGCTAGAGAAGTGTGGTAATGTTTGATATCAACAGTGACTCTGGGCTGTTTTTATAATCTATATCTGCTTATGGTTAATTAATCAACATGGATTCAACAAGGAGAGCGGATTTGGATGACAATAACTGTACCAGATGATTCTGGCATGTTGCAAGGATTTCATCACAATCATGAAGAGAATATATGACCTGTAGTGGGAAGAAAATCCCTTACCGTCATGGTATTTTTCACCACTTGAAGTGCATTGTCTTTGAACAAGGCTTCTGGTTCTCGTTCAAAAAAGGTCCAATTTAGGTCAATCTCCAAATCACACTGAAATATAAAAAAAATCATGAAAAAACCCTAAATAATAAAAAAGTGCTTTAGTGGGGGGAAAAAATGTCTTGAGAAAACAAAACAATAAATAATGGTCAAGTCGTTAAATGGACAGTGTTGAGGAGTTTCTGAAAAGCCAAGATAAAATGAATCTACTTCTATTTCTATCTATTTTTCTTGCCAACACAATCATACTGAAAGTGGTCAACTCACCACTCCATTGCCATTGCAGACCACAGCCTCAATTCTCTTGGACAGGTTGCAATCCACAGGGGACTCCATGCTTGGCTGCTTGGGTTGTTGGCGTACGTCCTCCTGCTTGCAGTTTTGTCGGCTCATCAGGATATCCGTCTCCGAGGCAACAGGGTTGTCCTGGGCACGGATGTCTTGTGGAATGGCTCTCTCTCTCACTACTTTCATCTTGATGCAGCTCCCAGCATTCCTGAGAGCGGTGACAGCCTTGTGATGGGTGACCTCTTGCATGTCCAGGCCGTTGACCTGGATGGACCCAGGACAAATGATCCAATTTGGACCCAGCGAAAGTAAAACCCAAGGTCATAGGTGGGAAACTGAACCTATTACCTCACAGTATGCATTCACTGAAAATAACTTGTCTACTTATGGACGCTACAATAGAAAAGTTGCTCTATGATTCAACATTTCAGTGGCAATGTCACTCATTGCCACTGTTGGACTCTAGAGATGAATGTTTTTGTTTTCATGTGTCTAGGTGTAATTCACTATATACTTATTTGAATAACTAAAGTCTACATCCAGAAGTCTGTCTCAAACACTACAGCCAAGTCTCTTTCTACATTTCTGTTTGTCTAATGATGCCCCCCACTGGCCAGCAGGGGAATAGCAGAAAAGGCATTTTTTTACGCAGCCTTATGGGACTGTTCACTGGTAATCTGATAATCATAGCAGCCAAATAGAAGTAACCAGCCAAAAAAACACTACTAGGAGTGTAAAAATATCGCAGTATTTTCACATATTTCAGTATTTTCCAACCTCAAGCACTCTGTCTCCAATGTGGACCCCAGCTTTTTCCGCGGGTCCTCCTTTTGACACTTTGGAAATAAAGATGCCCTGAATGGAAATATACACATCAATACAATTGATACTCAAAGGAAAACATGTACAGGGGACATTTTGCACCTTCAATCATCTGAACTGAATCAGAATTTGTGTGCACCACTGCGGGCCTCTGACGTGACCAGCACCTTGTTGGGGCTATTATTACCTTGATCCCACTTAAGTAAACCAGTAAAATTATGCAATGTACGTTTTAGGGGGGTAAATATCAACCATTTTATGATTAACATGTGATAAGTGTGGGGTGCTACGGCTGTGGTTGCAGTGCTGCCTTGGGCCTCTTCAGCTCTCCTGCGATAAGGCTCACCTCGTCATGCTCCTTGTAAGGCAGGGAGCCCTTCCCCCCTGCAATGCTGATTCCCAGACTTCCCCTCTGGCCACACACTTTGATCTGTAGCTAAGTGGAAAAGTTACCATTATACAGAATCTGCACAGCCTGGCTATCTACAGTACCATCAGAGCTGTGCACAAATTCTCTACCACAGAAAACAGGAACCTGACTTACCACATGTGACATAAATAGATGGCACTGATATTAACTGTGACATTCAAGATAGTTAAGGCATGAACATTTACTTTTAATGGCACTTGTGAGATAAGTGGTTGCTGAAGAGTGCTCCTCTCTGCTGCCACAGCTTGGTCTAACTTCCCAGGGGTAGCAGGGCAGTCTGCAGCATGTGGGGGGTCTCCATGGAGACCGGGCCCTGCATGCAGAGCTCTACATTGTTGGAGTTTTCTGTCTTCCCGAATGTCTCCTCTGTGATGTCGGAATCTTCTGGGCATTGCTTCTGCCTCTGAGAAATGGACAGCACCATCCTAGGGGTTGGGGACGGGGACAGGGGGGTGGACGGGAGAGAGAGAAAGAGAACAGGTGATGTAGAATGATCGATTATATGTATAAAACATCTTCTGAGGATATACTAAGTATGTGTGAAAATATGTGGGACGTTTGGGAACATAAAACCAATGCAAGGAAAAGCAAGGCAACAGAAGAGAACTGAGCTCACGTCCTCAAGGTGTTCCTGAATCTCCTCTGCATCCTTCTCTGGTCTGGAGCTGTGGCCCCTCATGCTGTCGTTAACAGGGAACAGGTTGAGTCCCCCATGCAGGCACTCCTTGCCTGCCACCCAGCGCAGGCCAGAGATGGGCCAGTTGTGGCTACTGGCACTGGAGGATGCATTAGCATGAGCATTTCTACACCCCTGGAGATAGTCAGAAGATATCACTCATAGCTACACATATGTTATGGTTAGTCAAAGAAGCCAATATAGCCAATAAAAACAGTGAAGTTCAGCTGTTTTATCTATTTTGAGAGAAATTCCTAAATAATTGCAGCAGACGCGTGTTTAATGTATACATAGTAATACATTAAATATTTGTACATACCTGTCAGTGACACTTTGTTCTGATAGCACGCATTTCCTCTCATAAGCTGCCTTGTCTTTTCTTTTAGGTTCAAGAGCGGAAATGCTGGTCTCACTTTAAGTATAGTATAGCTTTAAAACAATGGGTTTCATTAAGTCTAAAATAACACCTACTTGGTTTAAAGAGGGGCTGAAATGTTAATGGAATTTGTCTCTGTTGTGTATTCTTATTTCAGTGTCTTCATCTCGCGTAGCATACAAACTGGTTGTAGAACTCCAATGATTGTACTTTAAGTATGTAAATCCATGAGAGATTCCAGCCAGACCCTGAATAACCTTCAGATTCCTATTGCTCATATTTACTGTCTTCTAATTCACAATCTAGACAACCAGAACCATGGCCTTTTCTATTCATGAACAAGAGATTGAATCTCAACAAGACTAACCTAGATAAATAAAGAATATGGTACATTTGAATATTGTTATTCTACATACTGTATACAGTACATAACAATACTCTATTTCTCAGAGATTTAATTTCAGAGCAAAGCAGAGTGTCAGTCCAGCCGGAGGGATAGTCTAACAATCTACAGCCTTTAATCAATTAGGTAATCTTAGTCCACTGACATGACAGGAAATGGACCGAGAATTACAAAATCAAAGGGATAGGCCCTTTGAGAGACGTAGACGCTTCCTTTACAAAATGTTAGATAAGGCAAAGTAGTGCACAGTTCCATTTGTTATCTCCCGAAGACGAAACCAGTCTGGTAAAGTGTCTTAAACGCTTTGTACTGGCACATGAAAACATATTGTACAAGCACAAAACTGGATATGTGGTTTGCTTGTACAAGCCTGAATCAAATTTGGGCTTAGGTATATCCTGTCAATATTCATAAAATTGCTAACCCTTTGTGATGTCAATTATTTTGTGTAAACCATTTGCATGACCATTCAAAGGGGACGGTACCTTGACGTGCTATACACACATGAAATTCAAACGTATTTACAATTAAATCAGTACACAAACTGTAGAACAAGTTAAGATCTTACCTCCCAAATGCATTACATGCTTTTCTATTTAGCGCCACATTTGTTGATGTTGACAAAAACATCAAACAATTGCACTTGAAAGCATGTCAATATCAACATAACCCATGCCTTACACACTGGGACTTCACATACATAGCAGATAGGTAAATGAGGTGTAAAATGCTATACACAAGTCATGCATGGTTGGATAGACACAACAGGAGACAAATAGGTGAGGATACAGGAACAAATACTATGTGTATGTGAATGACCACCATGATGATCTCTCAGAGTGAATACCAAAACAAAAACTACTGTATGCAAGATATTTCTTTGACAAGCCAGTTCAAATCCTATCTGAGTTTAGTAGAAAGTACATAATCTAGAAATAATTAATTGTAATGTGGGGTGTGAACACAAAAGATGTCTCAAGTGTTTGTGATTTTACGTTTGACTAATTATTGTAAACTGATATAGAACGCATGTTATGATGAAATCACCAAACAACTCATGATGGAGCATGTCTATTTCAACGTCAGCATTTATTAAAAGAGAGGACTAAATGCTTGGGAGGGAATGAGTTTAAGGAATAAGGAATCATATTGTTTGGTTTTATACCCATTTTATTATCAGTGGTTAAAGTCATCCAAATCTGTAGGCTCAGTGTCCGTCCATGCCTATTTGAGATTGTGTTTTTGTGCAGCTTGATCATAAAAAGAAAATAATTCAAAGATAAAATCAACATTATAACCAATTTCTAATGTCCTCTCCTTGCAATACAATTAAAAACAAAAAAGTTTAATCAATTTTGTAGTGTACCATATGAACAACAAGCCGTATTTAATAAGACGCAAGAAACTTTAAGAAGTGCATTGGTGTATGGTCTGAAAACAACCGCATTTTTTAAACATTACACATAGGTAATTTACCATATCTGTAATACAATTGGTCAGTCAAATGCTCGTTCTCTACATTATGTGTTACAGAGAAAGAGGCACATCTGAACAAATCAAAAAATGCAGCCGTTTCAAGCAACATTGCAAAGCCGTGAAGCGCAATGGACGAAAGTAAGACAGCCTTGTCACTTCCACTCAATCCATTTGTAGGAGAGTGGTTAAGGTAGGAGTTGTGCACTGTATTAGCCCTTAATTGTTTAATTACAAAATGTGTTTCCATCAAAAAAAGTCTCAGATTTGTTTAAGAAGTCTAACAAGGGACTAGAAAAGAAGATCCAAGGCTGTCCACTCACCCAAATTCACAGTTACATCGTTTTGATATGACATTAGCAACTGCATTTTGTTCATTTCTTGACGTAAAAGGAAATAAAATACGTACCAAGTTCAAAGATATAAAGTTTTAAATCTGCAATGGATTAAGAAACTTGCTATACATTTTTTTAATTTACACCATCTGAGCTGCCAAAAAGTATAAAAGTATCAATATTCACAAATTACTATACAATAATTCTTAATCAGTAGGTCCAAAACTCCTGGGTTTAATATATCCCCAAAACGTAAAAAGAAATATTCACCCAGTGTTTTAAAAAATAAAAAATAGAACAAATATACATAATATATTTATAAAGATTTTGACAATATTTGACTTAAGACTTACAATAGTGCAACTACCTATTGTCCGTTTCCAAAAAAGAAGAAGAAAAATCTTTGTAAAAAGCACAACATTTTAAAATATCTTTAAAAAGGGGCACACCTGTGCAGATTATTGCTGTGGAAATGTGAAAAGAAGGCACATAGACCCTGGTAGTCTGAGCCAGATACGGTGATGGGATCAGAGATGAAGTAAGGTACTGGACACAGGGAGCAAAGCAGAGTCCCAGGGTTAAGCCGGAACAGGGGTAGGCCGCAGAGGAGTTTGTGGGTAAAAAAGGGTTGGAGGGTTGTGCAGGAGGTCATGGCGAGAGACACAGGAGGTAAGCACATTGCTGAGGTAAGATTCACACAGACGTGGTCACTCTGTCTGCGGCGTTATTGACCTCATTTTTGTTGGAATCCAGGCCTTTGGCAGCATTCAGGTCATTGCGGAGGTTCTCAGCTGCTTTCTTCATAGTCTTCAGCTCGCCAGGATGAGGGGTAGCGCGTCGCATCAGCGTTCCCTATGGGGAGAAAACAAACAGACAACAGGGGATGAACAGAGTTCTACAAGAGATCTCATGATACAATACAGTACAAAATAAGACAATACTTTATTAATCCATCTGTTACACAACATATTTGTCTTCTGCTTAGCTCTCCACCCCCCACAGACAACAAACAAATACACTCTTACACAAGAGATCTTGATAGGCAGGGACATTCGATCTTATGTGCTTCCATAAATATACATTTCATCTTAAAACAGGTATATGGTAACTTAACTGAAAGATGTGACAGAAAAATGACACCATTTCATATAACAGAACACTTTTCTTAAGAGAGGTCAGGCATTATATTGCAACGAGAAAAATAAGTTCCAGAAGAAACTTTGTGGGCTTGTAGTCTTATTTTGGTAGTGGGAAAGGCTTAAAGATGGTTAAATGTGGACAATAGATTAGCTGGGTAGTTGAAAGAAAGTGAGATAGTAGGATGGACCAATTGATAAAAGATGGTCAGAAGGTAGCATAGATGAGAGAAGGTTGGAAGATAGAAAGATAGATACTGTAGATAGATACATACGATGATGGCTGGGTAGTTGAAAGAAAGTTAGAGTAGGATGGTCAGATGGTTGGTTAGCCAGAGAGATGAGAGAAGGTGAGATGCTTGTTAAGGTAAGATAGATAGTGAGAGAGTATAAGGTGGTTTTATTGGGGTAGAACTGGTTGCCAAGGGAGTGCATTGTTGTGTAATCATTCTAAGAATGAGTTCTGCAGGTCTTATGCTGTTTTTATTTAATAGTCCTGAAGGTTCCACGGCAGTTGCAATAATACAGGGAGTCACAGAATGTTGGCCTAAATCAACATTCCACCGGATGAGAGTTTTTGGAGTTACAAAAAGTTTATAGAGAGATTTTATCAGGGTTGATAATTTGGGGTTTTGGGCAAATTTTACAGTTGGATTGGTGTGAATACCTTGAAAGGTGTCAGAGCAACGGTATTGCCATAGACCGCCATGTTAAAATGTGAAATTTCAAATTTGAATAGTTTAAAAAGTATAATGAGTTTGAAAAATATAAACATGAGGTCTCTGCATGTTTTTTTTAAAGTTATAGGAGGAGTAGCCTGTGGAAGACTTGGAATAATAATAACTAGAAAAAGAAGTTCAAGAAGAAACTTTGTGGGCTTGCAGTCTTATTGGGAAAAGTTTAAAAGGCCCACGAAAGTAACTTTGACTAAAGTCACATTTTTGATTGACAGTTTGTCTTGTGAGCCTTTCGTTCCTAGCTTCAATGTTTTTTAGCTGGCTTGTAATGTTGACCAATTCGTTAGCAGTGTCTCCTTTGTGGATTTATGCAGCATTTCAGTTTGAAGTTGGATGCTATTACATTTTTGGTGAGTTACAACAGCTACAACACTATACAACACTGTGCTAGCTCAAACAACAAAATACATTTAGCTACATCATTTTATTACTTTTGTATTCTGAACAGTCATGCTGCATTTTACCACAACATTCTAAATGGCCAGTTTCATCTAGTCTAGGCTGTTATCTATACCTGCCTGGAGCTGACAATGTTTTCAATTCTAGTTCTGCCTAAAATGGGAGGGATGTGCAATATAAACAAATGATATAATTTGTTTATTTTATAGAGTTTTACTACCCAGAACACGCTTCCTGTTTGAGTATAAGATGAGCAGGTCGTGGTGACGGACGCATAACCTCAATTACATCCATCGAGAGTAGCAGGGCTAGATCTTTATATAAAGAGTGCTGGAAAACTACAGAAACCTTTGGGTGATGCAACATTTATCTGGTGAATGTGCTAATTTGATCTGGTGAAGCTGATTTTCACTTTAGTGGTCCTTTAAAGATGGTAAACTGTGGATGATAGATGGATAGATTAGCTGGGTAGTTGAAAGAAAGTGAGATAGTAGGATGGACCAATGGATAAAAGTTGGTCAGAGGGTAGAATATAGGCAGATAGATGAGAGAAGGTTGGAAGATAGATAGAGATAGAAGAAGGATGATGGCTGGGTAGTTGAAGGAAAGTGAGAGTAGGATGATGAAGCAAGCCCAATTCTGATATCATGAATGACAACATATGAAAACATTAGTCCTAATAGTCTCAACCAGATAATGGATTTAAAAAATCCATATTTACCATTTGCCCTTCTATCTTTTACAGAAAAATAATTCCAATGGTGGCATCTCTATTCCTTGTTTGTCCAGTGATAGTTTTGACATTTCAAATGACCCCTGTCTACTCTTGTCAAAACAGCCCTGCTTTTTCACCTCACCAACCTCCATTCACACACTCCTCATCCTTCCCACACTCAATCTCTCATCTCACCTTTTCATCATCCTCGTCCTCATCATCATCCAGGAAGTGGATGGCACTGATCCTGTTCATGGCTCGGTCGTCCCAGGTGTCATCCACCATGTCGTTCACCAGGCTCTCCAGAGCACCACAGCGGGCCAGGTTATCAGACCCTGAAACACAGTTTGGGAATGCCATGTGAGGTCAGTATTCATACAGTCATTAATCAATGACTGGCTTCTTTATTAGTCCCAAATTAATGCAGAAAATGCAGAAAATAAAGAGCCTTTTTGGGCAGTAAAAAAGTGAGGTAAAACCACTCAAGGTAGTAGTGTTGGCATGTGTTACAATCACAAACAATAAACACACCCACATAAACACAACAGAATTCTTCAACAGAAAATTAATATGTTTTGTATGATTGCTTGTCTCCATCTGCAAACCCCCTCAAAAGGTGAAGGCTGTCTCATGACCCAATGCTCATAAATGAGAGCTTGGAACTGCCAGATCACAGTTTCAAATCCCAGCTTAGTCACAGGCTTACAGCAAGACAATCTACCTCCCTCCCCCATCTCAGCGTCAGCCTCACTCACTTGACCTCTGAAAATCTTAGATCCTCATCTGCTCCGCAAGTGAGTGAGGGTCAAGAAAATCAACATAAAGCACACAGCCTCTCATTCTGACGGAGATACTACGGACTAAGGAATAAGGACAACTACTATGGGGGATGGTCACAGGAAAAGCACACCAATACCAAATTGATCTGATAATAAATACTCCATAGGATTCAGCATGAGGTTGTGGATCACACTAAATAATAACAATAAACAATTGGGTCAGGCATAAATTCTGACAGGACTCCACTGAGTGCCTCTCTTCACTCAGCAAGCTTTTAATGACTGCAGGCCAGTCGGAGCTAAGCCTCTTTCACTGTCCAATCCACTGGGTTTTTTTAAAAACACAGCCGAGGTCCAAGGCCTCAAGGGGCAGCGTAGGCCCATATCTGGTAAAGGCTCTGTGATCCCCACAGGACCTCTTAATCGACATCAATTGAGGGATGGATCAGAGACACAGAACATGCAGTGCTTCTCCGAGCTTCTCGTGATAATATGATAAAAAAACTTGGCCGCTTTGAGAGAATTTAATGCTCGTCAGGCTTGGGGAGAACATGCAAGAACTGATGTAGACTATTACTATAATATCATATAACCTGTGGGATTAACTCATTTCACTCTGGGGTTGAATATGCAGGAGAGTATAGGCATGATCTTTTTTTTAAATGAATAGATACTGTACGTGTAATGAGAGGCCGGTGACCCCAGAGGAAGATTTTAGGTTATGTCTCCTCAATCCATAAATGACCATGATCATGCAATACACTTACAGCACATCTAAACAGTGTCCCTGTGATTAGTAGAGAACAAGGGTCGCATTTTATCACATAAGCAGTCATAGTATAACTAATGATTATAGTAGTGCTGGTGCATATCAGGTGACGTTATAGCCATAACATATCCGGTAACATTAACCACCTCCAGGGTGGCCTCTACTGGCATCCAAAGAAGCCAAACCAGGGGTCAGGATTAACCAATTAGAAAAAAATTAATTACCTTTATTGTTGGATTCACAAGGCTGCTGGGGCAGAAGCACACAGGTGAGCACTTTTTCCCCTGACTCTGGGTCCATGTCTGTCTGAAAAGTCAGGAGGGGCTTGGACTGGTTCTCTGACAACCACAGGGCCTTCAGTCGGAGCGTGGTCAAAGACATGGGTAAGTGGGCCAGCCTGGGGAAGAGATGACACCATGTTACAGACAAGCCTCATAAAACTGTATGAGAGTTGGGATCTCATACTTGGACTACAAAGTCATAATACACTTTAAATAACTACAGTTTAACAACTAATACAATGACTACACAATGTACAAATAAATGCTACATACTCTGATTGGATAATTTGTGTTGGCACTGCAGTCAAACATAGACTTGCAAATGCTGCAGATGAGCACCTGTCATCTCTTACAGGTTTACTGGGTTTAGTGAATATAGTCAAATCGAAATGATTGTAAATAGTACCTATTTCCAGAGACATCAAATACATGCAGTTCTGTGGCCTGGGACAGCTCAGAGGGAATCTGTGTCAGCTTGTTCTCTCGCACACAGAAGACATTAAGACTGCTGCAGCCTCCAATCTGGATTTGAAGAGACAAAGCATGGAAATAAAGCAAATTAAAACAAAACAAATCTTAAAAGATAGTAGTTTCACATAGACCATATCTACAGATGTGTTCTGTGAGGCACCCAAAATCTTGAGCAGTGAGGAATGGATGGAGAGAGCTTTTATAATTCATATTATAACATAATCTATGCAGGCAATCCTGTACTGTCTCTAACCTCAGATTTTCATATTGACTTGTCTCGAGCCATCCGTACCAGCTAATGCAGAACGTCTGGAAAAAAAGTTCAAGGTAGAAACAATTCTTTTGGGGAGGGTCTTCGACAGACAGACACTCTCCCAACAAATCACAAGTTTGGGTTGGTGGGGTTCAGAATGAAATGGAGGAATCAGAAGTGGAGGCTCATCAGAATAATGATAGCCGGTTTCCTGTTAGTGCACATCCCTCCCATTCCACCTATAGGACACGGAAGCCAATTGTTGAACAGACGGTTAGCCAGAAGCATATGTAATTTGTGGGAGGCAACCTGTCTGACTTGGCAGACTACATATTGACAGCAAAAATAAATATATATATATATATATAAATGAAATCTTAAAACCTTTAAACATATTGTGTTCAGAAAGGATGTGTTGTAGAGAAAAGTAAACCATTTCAAAGTGTTTTGGCAGTTTGCCCTAGAATTGCTGATCCCGATGGCAGATCTATAAAATGTCTATGTGGTTCGGCAGAGGGGACTAAAATTAGCTGCAATTAGTAGCGAGTTAAAGTAGAGACCTGATGGTCCAGCTAAAGTGCACTGTAATCTACTAATGAGCCAGTGCTCAGCCCTGAGCAGGGAACAAGTATAGTGATGGAGACTCATCGTGTTAAAAGGATCTCTCTAAGCTGGAGAACTCAATGGGGTGAATAAGATTAGTTCAAATGATGCTGCTAAGAGCTGTCCAAATGTCAGCAAAAGGATTGCAGGTTCTACACAAAGAATATCCATTACTTCAGGCATACAGAGGACTTCATGCATGGATGCTCAAACAAACTCAACACAGGGGTTGTTTGTCTTCCTCAGTGCATAGAAAATATTGCCAAATTGCAGCATGTGATCATGTGGGCCTATAACAACACGAATGAATATCAGTATTTTTACAGTAGACGATTTGCCAACGGTTCTGTCAATATGATGAAGTTATAGATTTCGATCACAAAACAGCCTTTGACACTTGGAGCCAAATGTCAAGTCAATGCCACTGAAAAAAACAACATGCATTCTGCCCATCACTGTATTAGAGACAACTATTTGTTCAGTTTCATGGTAAGGTTTCTATACTTGTTACTGAATGTCATACTATTATTATGGTTGGAAAAACTGTGACACTATGATTTCATTATCTGGGCCAAGTGTGTGGACTCTTACTTTTCTGCACACACTGGACTATTTGCAGCATTGAGACATAGAGGCATTGTATAACCACTAAAGGCCCTTTCAGAATAAGCTTTAACCAGAGCTTGCCTTCACTCTACGAGGGGTTAGAAACAAAATGTCCAACACAAATACACGCACCAGAGAACTGCAGAAGATAATAGAAATTAAATGAATAGGCAAAAAAAGCAGGCAGTGTGTGTGTGTGCTTTGTCTGGGCTTGAATCCCATGAACACAAAAGGTAGCATGCCAACACTGGCATCGCTGTGAGTGCTGAAGTCATGCTAGTGTACACACACACACACACACACACACACACACACACCTTGGGTGCAGTCACAGCAGGAGATATATTATTCAGTGCACCATGTCGCCGTGGTAATCGGCCTTTGTCTGCCAATGACTGTGGCATACGTTTCTGCTGAAAACGATTCAGCTCACACAAACCGGATCTTCTGGTTGACAGGTGTGAGGATTAGCTTTCACAATACCCATTAAAATCAGAGGTGACTGATAGAGTGCATGCAAATCAAACAGTCATCACTAGAGAGCACACTAACCCGATTCCACTTACTCATGAGGCTATGAACTTCAATCATTGTTCCAAGCAGCAATGTAAATCAGGAGCAAAACGAGATATAATCATGTTTTACGTCCGCTTTTTAAAAATGTTAATCTGAGATTGCACTAATTTCATGCAAATACACATCTACACTCACATACAGTACAAATATATCAGAAAAATATATATTTAATCTGCACTCAGTCAAATATCTGAAGAACCTGGATGTTGATCAAAACAATCTAGGCCTAACCATCATATGCATGTCCTTTTGTGTTACTCATTAATCTGTAGGAGATAACCTGCCCGATGTCAACAAACGATGGAACACATCATCATATTTACAACAAACATTTTAATGTCAGAGTGTATTGTAGGGCCTTTACCAAATGTTATACTCTTTGCCTGACTGGGATTGAATGGTCCAGATCACTAAAGTACACAGTCTGCTACAAAGGGACATGAAGTCAACTTTATCTGAAGTGTAATTGCTAGTCTCCCAGACCCAGATTAAGAATCTCCATTGAAAATACTTCATGGTTAGGACAACACAAAGCCTATAGACAGTACCATTGATCAAAAGGACAATGGTCAATTTGCAATCAAGGACACAAGCCATTATCGCTTTCCTGAGAAATTCACACCATGTACCTAGATATTCAGATTATATTGCTTCAGAAATGCCCTGAGGTAGATAGAGAAGATGGGTGAGTGGGGAGAGAGGGAGAGAGAGAGAGAGAGAAAGAGAGAGGGTGGGTGGGTGGGGAGAGAGAGAGAAAGAAAGAGAGAGAGAGAGAGAAAGAGGTAAAGCTCATTTTCCGTTTATCTCTCACTAGATAACATGAAAAGCTGGTACTATTAGATAAAGCCTAAATAATAAAAGCATGACACATAAGATAAGACTGTTGATACCTACACATTTCCCCTCCTGATTTCTTGTATAACAAATTACCTCTTTTGGTAATGATGAGAGTCGATTCTTATCACAGTTGAAGTTGGAGAGTCTCTTTAGTTTCCCAATACTTCTTGGCAAACTCTAAATACGGAAACAATAAGAGCAAAAAAATGAATCAGTTTTGTCAGAATTAATCAGTTTGTCAAATGTTACACAACAGGTGACACTCAGTCGAAGGCTGGCTTGTGGCCAAAGCCTGGGGATTAATTACATGTCATACTGTGAGGATGAAAAACAAATCTTATTGGTAAGTGGCACGATGAGGACAAGATCTATAGAATACAAAAATTGGATCTTTTAGCATACAAGAGGTGAAGTTTCAGGGCATGTTCCAGTTTAAAGGTGACAGGACGTAAAGACATTATTCATCCCCTCTGAAGGAACACACACCTGTAGCTGGTTCTCTGTGAGCACCAGTTCAGTCAGACTCTCACAGTTGCCAATACTCTCTGGCAGCTGGGCAAGTCGATTCTGATCCACTTTCAATATTGAGAGTCGCCTTAGTTTTCCTGCAAAATAAACATCAACATCTTGTAGTATCAGCACAGTATCTCCATATCAATTCAATTCAAAATGAAGATTGAATAGTAATCATTAACTATAATGTGTAAAACAAGTAGGTCCCATTTATAGTCCTTTGGATTTGCAATGAAAACCATTGTGCAATGCAACTACCAATCACCAACAGACAATACAACCTGTTTTCTGAAAGGTCACCACTAATTTCCATCCATCTATTAGCAGTTATTTTGGAGACCCCACATGCATTATTAGGTCATTTCTGTTAGCAATGTCAGTCATTTATCATGACGATGTGGTTGACATACTGTACAGTAATCCCTCTCTCTGTACTGTACCTTGTTTTGAATATATTTAATCCGTTCAGATTAACTTCCTGTTTTGATTTAGTATAGACTACATAAATGTCGAACCCATCAGTTTTAGAATTGTGCCATCGAAAACAAGATACCAACAACAAGCCACATGTAAGCTCCAACATGAACACGCACACGATCAAACAATTACTGTGAGGTTGAAGTAGAGATTCTCAATTCAATGTTTTCTTTTTTCAGATTGGTTTTACCATTTAGAAATTACAACCCTTTTTACACATAGTCCCCCTATTTTAGGGCACAAAAAGCATTGGAAAATTGGCTTGACATGTGTTTCTGGTGTTTTCTTGACTTTCATTGACATCTCTTTGGTCCTCATGATGCAGACACCAATAGCAGGCAAATGCAAAGCCTAAAATCAATACTAGACATTGACAGCTCTCTTATGCCTGCACAAATGTTACAGAACACACCTGACTTAACAGAAACACCTGTCAAGACAATTGTCCAATACCTTTGGTGCCTTGAAATAGGGGGACTATGTTTAAAATGGCAATTGTAATTTCTCAATGGTAAAACCAATATGAAAAAAGAAAAGAGGGCACTGCACATGTTACTGACCTATGCCCTCTGGCAGAGCATCAATGAGGTTCTGGGACACCAGCAGGTCAGTGAGGGAGACCAGACCACCCATTTCCTCTGGAAGATACTCCAGTTTGTTCTCTGATACATCTAGACAAAGCAGGCTTTTCATACTGCCCATCTCCTGCAAGTTAAACACATCTTTTTTATTTCCCATTGTGAGCAATAACAGCACTCTTATCACTCCATTATATCAACACATCAAGTTGCAATATTAATTTGGCTTAATTACTGCATAAGGTGATATGCTTCAGCAAAGATGTTTTAATTAACTAGAATATAATTACAGTCCAAACTGTATGCTATGTCCACCAAACTGATGATATACTGTACAAGAACTATTCAACAATGTTAGCACATAAATGCCGGGAATAGCTTACTGCAGGTATTTTAGCCAACTGGTTTCCATCCAGCCACAAGTCCTTTAAGCTGACAAGACAGCCTATTGTTTCTGGCTACGTGGGAGTAAGAATTGCAAGAGAGTGAGAGAGAGAGTGAGAGAGAGAGAGAGAGAGAGAGAGAGAGAGAATTATAGATAGGTGACTGAGGCAAATGCAAACATTTGAAACATTTCTAAACTGGCATTCTTTCACAGACTGTTTTTAGTTCATCTCTGTGTAGCTTATGTCTCTATCTCTGTCTGAGTTATTCAGTACATTCAGTGGAGACCGCTGTTTTAGTCCAAACAAAGTGCCTTCTAAAAGTTGGTTTCGTGGTTGAGCACAAACGTATGTTTTGTTTGTTTACATGGATATGCACACATTTGCCGCTAATAGGAAATGTAGCATATTGTCAAAAAGGGCGGCAACACGCACAGCTATATGCTTCACCTTTAATAAGACCAAATGTATTTATGGCATAAACTTACCAAGTTGTAAAGTTCATTGTTCCCTAGGTCAAGTTCTTCAAGTCTATGTAATAAAGACAGTGACCTGTGGAATGCAAGAAGAGTTAAACACTCAGCATACAGATCCATACATATGTGAAATACAATACACACATTGTAACAGACTGCCTTGCCTTTCACACCAACTGAGTGAAACTGTCTTGGTAGCAAAACAAGCAGTGAGATGGTTAGAGGTCTAGTAGAAGACTGTTTAAAATGTTTAGAGGGCACACTGCCTTCTATATCACCATCGATCTAAAGCCAACTTACACATTTCCCTTATGTAAAACACATACAGTATGACTGAATCTGAGGTGAACCCACAGCCAAATTGGCAACACGCTTTAGTCCATAAACTCCTTTGTAAGAAGAATGGGATGGTGACACATTCATACGATGTGTGGACCACAGACCTATTTCTTCACTGTGTATTGACACCAAAACATCAGGTGAAAATACTTACTCTGGTAAATATGTCAGCAGGTTCTCTCTGAGTTCCAGTGACACCAAGTTGGAAAGGCTGTAAAGAGAGGCAAAGTAGACATATTACGCAATTTGTAGTTTGTTAATAACACAGGCCTATGCATTGTCATTAACAACAGACGGCCCTTTCATATTTGTCAGTTTTATAGAGCAAGCTTACTAAACCAGTACAACAGGTCCAAGGAATTACAAGAATTAAGCCTTTTCAGGAGTAAGAAGAATAGCCAAAAACATGTCAGAGAAAGAGAGAGAGACAGAGAGAGAGAGAGAGAGAGAGAGAGAAAAAGAGAAAAAAAGAGAGAGAGAGAGAGAGAGAATAAATCTTCATTCCCCAGGGATGAAATTAGGTTAAGAGCTTATAAATCCACAAAAAGTAAACATTGCCTGCATCAAACATGGTTGGAGACCAAACAAATACAATATGAATGGGTGTGGGAGCGTCAATATTAATATCATATGAAAGGTCAACGAGATGTAGGCTGTGTATGTAAACACGTACACATTGAAAAGACACAGTACAGTACGTCAAACCTCCAATACAACATAAACAACCTGAGGCCTAAAAATTGCCTATTTTGGAACTCCAGCCAAGAAGCAACGACCCAGAGAAACGTCCATAATGTGCCCTATCAACAGTCAAAGGTTGGAAAAAAGTCAGTAGGTGAACTTTGTACAATGGCATGTCAGCTATCTTTTTATTCAAGTAAACGACTTTGCATGATAAAGTGCAGCACTCGTTCAAAAGAAGGGTTGGGCCTTATCTCTGATAAATAACTGTATAAATAACTGTTGTACAATTACAATCAATGACGCTGTATTAAGGTGTATGTGCACATGATTGTCTTTATGTCACAGCGTAGAGGTTTTGACAAAGCACATTGTAAGGAAATATGGTTATGTATCTGCAGGCATTAGGATAAGAAAGCGGTCTGCTAGTCAGTCACATGAGAACCCTCTGCTACAGGCATTGACTGACGAAGTCGTGGCCAACGACTTGATTGCCTCATACTGACTTTGGCTACCATTGACCATGCCCCCTATCATTGTTAACCACTGCCCACCTCCAGGGTAGCCACACCTTTGGGGTCTCTTGTATATAATGTGGACTCTCAAACATGTAATTGTATTTGAGCTGCCTTTCATTACCCAGTATACTCGGTGTACCGTACAATACTATTTTGCTTGGACAATAAAGTTGTTGCTTGACAAATGCTTTTTGCCGCTGCAAAACATCTTATTTCACAAGGGATGAAATTCCTTCATAATTGGCGAGCCAGGCGACAAGGGGAGACGATTGGAGTAGGAGTCTTCTTCACAAACTCAAGATAGAACACTTCCTTATTCAATCCAGGAACACTGAGAAGGATTTAACAACCACAACCTTCCTTTATTCTGAAACACCTTTTGACGAACAAAGAAACAAGGAACCTTGTAAGATTTAATTGCATTCTAAAAAGTGGAAATGTATCATGCTGAGGATACTTAAACCTGTCAAAGTTTCATCCACACTGGGTGAAAAAAAATAAGCAATTTAGGAAAAGTTAGATTTAGGAGTACATTCAAGACTTAGGCATGAGAATATGAATATGATGGAATGGGCCATTGGAGTATGTTCACTTACAGATAAGGTAGACCCCTTAGATTGGCTAGACAAATCATGTCAAGAGCGCAATAGTAAATGTTCCAACAAGAGTAAATGCACCAACCTCACCAAGTCAGTTTCCTGTATGTGCAAATATACTTGGCCAAATAAAAGAATTCTGATTCTGATTCTGAAGAAGCGAAAACATGCCAGATGGAGTTGAGGCGTCATCTGGAAAAATATACTGAACAGGATGAAACAATGGAGAACCTTAAAGCACAAAATGCAGCAGGATTGGCTGAACGGCGACTGGCAGAGGAGAACAGCATTACTCTGCGCCAACAAGGGACTTCTATGAAACATGGACTAACTGAATGCAAAGCGTTGAATGTATCACTTAGGGAGTGCGTTTTTTTTTAGCTGCCTTTCATTACCCAGTATACTCGGTGTACCGTACAATACTATTTTGCTGCAAGACATTTTACTTCACAAGGGTGAAATTCCTTCAACATGAATCTTATGGAGGATTCCTTAAAACTCAAGAAAAAAGCCATGCATTTGACTTTAGTGACCATAAACGAATAACTTTTAGGAATTTGAAGGCGAAAAGGCAGAAAATCTTTTAACAAGTAAGGGAGACAGTTTTTTTTGTTTTATAGTTGTTTGGTCATTGAATTCATAATGGTAGGAAAAAGCAACTAAATGTGAGCCATGAAGACAAAGTCAAGCCGATTACCAGAGTAGCTTGCGCTTAATCTATATGCAATCTCTCCTGAATGGCTGTGGCTGTGTAGCCCTGCTGTGACGTCACACAACTGGGTCTTGTTTTGTTGTGTTTTTTCTTTCCCCGTCACAACGCTGGGTTACTGTGCCAGATTAAAAAGACAGACAGAAATCTCTCTAGCTCTGCCTGCATGTTGGCTCCAGCTACAGGACCTCACAGACAAGCACTAGGCCTATATTATAAGATGTGTGCCAGCTTGCTTAAGGTCATTTGATAACTACAGTACCACACCATGTTGAGAAGATATTAATGCTGTTCACCTCTATTACATCTTGCCTTAGAATATGTGGTGTTGAAATCACTCACTAACCTGTTTTTAAACAGTGTTATGGTTCCCAGTACCGTTCCTCCTCGGGAGGCAGACAGGTCCTAACTCATTGGGTTATGTAAGACAGATATGGCACACATGCCTAAGGCGGAGGCAGAGGCCGTACCACGGGGATGAGAGAGCTGTGATGTCTGTGATCCTTCAACCCTAAGAACTCTGAACACTATGCGTGACAGCAATCTGGAGGAAACCCCCATAGAGAAAAAGGACAGAATCATCTAAATGTAGGAGAGATTATCTATCCCATAATGTAAAGGGTACTACTGAGGTGCTATAGGTGTAGTACTGATAGTGAAACTTCCCAAACCTCAGACAAAGCTATCACTAGATCACCATGGTAACGAACAGATCAAAACACGTTTAATGACTAAATGGAGCGCAATAAGTGTAACATTAGTCCAAGGTTATAATCTAGACCTTCCACTAAGAACGAGAACAAAACAAGATTGACCTGTTCTGCTAAATACCCATCTGTACATTAAACATATGTGGGCACAGTATGTTTATCCATAATTTTCAGCATTATGGCATGTCAAAACAGAGCTCCATTTAGTAGTACACTAGTTGCTCTGTGATAACTGTTACTGCGCAGTATATCTTGAGGGAGAGAGCTGGCATTCTGCTGCAACTGAAAGTCAGGGAAAATGGCACACTAGAGGAAATTACACAGGAAATTAACAGGGTCCCAGGGTATAAGAGGGACAGGAAAGAGGCAAAACACGCTGATACAAAAGCACTGCATGTTTATCTGCCAATGAATGATGCATCCCATTACACCATTCCTCATCCTCCTGAATAATACAAATAGAATCCTCAAAGTTTACAAAAGAAAACAACTAGAAAAGTAGTTTGATAAGAAACTTTGTGGGCTTGCAAAGTCTTATTTTGGTAATGGAAAAAGTTTAAAGATTTGGATGATACATAGAAATATTTGCTGGGTAGTTAAAAGAAAGTGATATAGTCTTATTATGGTAGCAGATAAAGTTAAAGATGAATTGGATAGATAGATAGATAGATAGATAGATAGATAGATAGATAGATAGATAGATAGATAGATAGATAGATAGATAGATAGATAGATAGATAGATAGATAGATAGATAGATAGAATGGGCTTGGGGTAGTTCAGGAGTGGGTAGAGAGTTGGTCGGTTTAGTGGTTGGGAGCATCGTCTCATATCAGTTTCAGTCTGCACTGATACAGTATGTCTCGTATCTTGCAAATGGTCATGGGATAGATCAAAAGTAGCCTGGCTAAAATATCATGTCAGGTACACACTTCAAACTGGGTTGGGTGTAAGGGCGCTGCTCTTGTAGTGACCGGCAGCAGGTGTGTGTGTCTGTATGTCTTCTGTTTGTTGTTTGTTTGCTGTGTACAAAAGTTGGTTTTGCCTGTGTTGTGGGCTGGTAGCATTTGTTTCTATGTCCAGTTTGTTGAAACAAATCACAACAAATCATCAACATGGAGCTGCTTTTCGTGGTAATTTTATGGACTTTACTTTATCACGCTCAGAGTTTGGAGCGAATTTTGCCGAAAGGTGACGAGTTTGCATCCCTGCTACAGTCTCTTTCCCCTGATGCCCCTAGCTTAATACTGGGAGATCACTGCAACAAATCAATTAACTTCTACCAGTACATCATCTGCCCAACTAGAAACAGTGGGCTATCAAAGACCTAGCGAAAGCACTTAATAGATTCTATTTGAGATTTGACACACATGCTTTTACAGGTGAACTCAGGGACATACAAAAGAAGGCCGCCTCCCCATCGAATTCAAAGTTGATGTTTGATGCACAAAGGGCTGTATTTCATCAGAATAAGACTAATAAAAGCCCAAGGGTAGACAGTATCACAGGAAATCTCCTTAAATCTTGTACAGAGCAACTCTGTGAGATTTTCTACTATACAGTGCCTTCGGAAAGTATTCAGAAAGTATTCACTTTTTCCACACTTTGTTGTGTTATAGACCCTATAAAAACAAAGATATTAATTTCAAAATTACATTAACTATTATCCTTGCATTAAGATGGACTCAATTCAACTTACTGAGTGATTTGTTGATAACATTTTTGCACTTTAGCTAATTTTAAGAGTGTCATAGGAAAGGGCCTGAATACTTATGTAGATGAGGTATTTCTGTATTTCAATTTTAATAGATTTATTGAAATTTCTAAAAAAAACAGTTTTCACTTTGTCATTCTGGGCTATTGTGTGTGGACTGATAGCTAATTATTTTTAATTTAATCAATTTTAAATTGAGTCAAACACAACAAAATGTGGAAAAAGTGAAGGAGTCTGAATAGCACTGTATCTAGGATGTCACTCGATCAGCAGAAGGTCCCAAAACTGTGGAAATGAGTCCATCATTGTCCCGGTAGCAAAGTGTAGATCCCCAACGAAGCTAAATGACCTCAGACCAGTTGTTATGACATCACTGGTCATGAAGTCATACAAAGGAAAGCCAAAAAGTAGCTCTCGGGAACGGTTGAGGAGCCACTAGACCACATACAGTTCTCCTATCGGGCTAAGATGGGGGTGGAAGATGCCACTAGGGCCTAACCTTACTCAACTTTGTTTATAAACACCTAGAAGGTTCCAAAACACATGCTAGACTTATTTACTATTACTTACTACTTATTTACTATTACTATTACTTATTTTTAATCTTGATGTACTCCTTGTGGGCTGGATTGTAGACTTTTTAACATGCATGTCTCAAAGGGTGAGAGTTAACGGTGCAACTCCTCCACTGGAACTTCTCAGAGGTGTGTCCTGTCCCCATTACTGTACATACTTTACACCAATGACAGCTGAAACTAGTTTGGGGACAGGCACATCCTGAAATTTGCTGACAATTCAGTCGCCTGTGGAGGAGTTTGTTAAATGGTGCAATGATGCCTTCCTCAAACTAAACGTAACTAAGACCAAGGATATGGCTATTGATTTTAGGAGACAACCACTCCCGCCATCTCAGACCTTCATTAAAGGACTTGGTATTGAATTTTTCGATCAACATAAATGCACTGGTACAGTAACTGATGACAAATTGAACTTTGATGCCAATACTGACGCTGTCTGTAAGAAGGGTCAGCAACATCTGTATTTCCTGCGAAAGATAAATGAGAAAGCTAATGTAAATAGGACAATGATGTCTCTGTTTTACAAGTCTTTTATTGAATCTGTACTCCATGATTGCTTGGCAAACTAGCATAGATTGTTCAGTGAGCCAGCCAGCTGAGCAACTCACATTTCACATGAAACGAAACCAGTGCTTCACCCACAGCTGTGCAAACATAACAGCGTATATAAATGATTCTAAGTGACTCCAAACACTAGCAACTAACGATTTATATAGAGTTTTCATGGTTTTGTAAAATAAGTAGCAGTCCCTTAAAAAGCAATGGAAGGGCGCATGAATATCACAAATTAGGATCTATTTCATCGCAGATGTTTTCTAATCTGAAGATCGGTTCCATGTCCTACAAGTAGGGCTGCAACGATTAGTCGACTCGATTATTTCGATTATGTAAATTCATCGATTTTCATATTTATGATCGACAAGTCGTTAATACTTATTTTAATTTATTTTATTTTTATAAATTGCAATGCCTTTTAGTTGAACAACATATCACTAGTTCTGCTCCGTCTTTCATTAGTTTCCCACCCCCCCTACCATTTCAAAATTATTATTATAATTTATTCCCACCCCCCAGGGAGGACAAGTTACGACGCTCGTATGTTGTGTTGTGAAGATGGCGGAGGCAAACCCCGTTGTCTGTGCTGAGGATGGTTCCTCCAGAATGATCAGACCCAGAGCGTCTGAAGTGTGGGAATACAAAAACCCAATATAATAATATAATATGGTAATTTATTCGCTGTGCAAAGCCCAAAAGGCATACCACAGCAGTACGACTGCTATGCACGAGCACTTGAAATGGAAGCATCCCGGAGCCATGCAGGACAGCGCGATGCTAGCTGGCAGGCTATGTAGCTCGGCAACTATTGAATTAATAACGGAAAGATTGCTCTGACACGTTGAAAGTGCTCCATTCAATGACGGTGTATGCCAGTGAAGTTGTCCTATAAAACGATAGCTGTCCCGCCTCCCTCCGAAGCATTTCTGTAATCTACCTATGTAACGCAGCTATGAGGTAGGTCTCATACTCTGTATAGTAAAGAGTAAACAACAGCCATGTGCACAGTTTATCAAAATTCATCCTACATCAGTGACGTACGGTCAGGGTAGGCCGTGCCTATGATAGTGCCTGTGATAATGAGAAGAACATCCAATTTACACAGTATACTAAATATTCATTTTGCACATCAATTCAGTTTCTAAATACATATGTTTGATCGATTTTGGGATCTTTAGATGCTTGAAATAATGAAATGTACTCAAATTCGCTAGCTGGCAGGCAGTGACAGTAAGCGCGTGCCGGCCTGGCCGACAGACTGTTTGACTGGCAGCTTGCCTCACCGGATAGGCAGAGATCCTCTCTGCCTTCATCTGCCATGCAAGCAGGTTAAGCAGTTCCTGTATCATTCAACATCTGCGTCAAAAGGCAGTGCCTTTTCGCGTAAATATACATTATGATTGTTGAGTATGTCTCATTTTCTACGTACGTGCTTTGTGAATTCCACAACCCCCCTCACGCTATCACCCTACGTCACCACGTTAACTTCAAAATTTTGAGCGCACTCACTGGTAATTAACTACTTTACTAAGTATTGAACAGGATTATGGATATTGCTGTTCAGCACCAACCACACTGTCTGGATGAAAGCTGGCTACTTCAACCTAAGATTTTCTGGCAAGAATGACACCACCTGTCGTAAGACAATGGTTTGAGAGTGGGGTAGGACTGGTAGCCAAGAGAGTGTGTTGTTGTGTAATCATTCTAAGAATGTGCAGGTCTCATGCTGTTTTTATTCAAGAGTCCTCAAAGTTCCATGGCAGTTGCAGTAATAATGGGGCTCTCAAAATGTTGGCCTAAATCAACATTTCACCATGTTAAAAGACAGAAGATTTTGAGTAACAAAAAGCTGAATAGCTAATTTTAGGAGTGTCATAACAAAGGGGGTGAACACTTATTGACTCAAGACATTTCAGCTTTTTATTTGTAATGAATTAGTAAAAAATCCCACTAAAAAAATGTTTCATATGCAGTACAGGATTTTTAAACAGCGTGGCGCTGGATTGCATTAGCAAAACCCGACTCACATTTATTCATGTCAAAATGTGCAAAAAGTACCGCTAAAACGCTGAATTCTCTGAGGAACATCATAATGCTTTCATTTTCACTTTTAACAACAATGTTGTTGGCAATCAAAGATAGATACTCTATCATTACTAAGTATATAGTTTAATTTGCCTTGAAATGTTTACACAGTAGCGCCACCAAGTTCACAGCATGGAACAGCGCCACTCTTACATTCTTTAGAGAGAACTCTGTAGTATTTTGTGTACTGTAGATCAATGACAAAAAATGTTTTAATCTATTTTAAAGTCAAGTGGTAACAACAAAATGTGGAAAAAGTCCAGGGGGGTGAATGCTTACTGAAAGCACTGTAGATAGATAGAGTTAGGGGTAGTTCAGTGGAGTGGGTAGAGAGTTGGTTGGTTAAGTGTAACTATTAAATACATTAACATTCACGAATTTGGGGTCCCTAGACGACATCTTCGCTTAAGTCATTCATGTTTAGGTTATGGAAAGGTGGAAGGGTTGTAATTACGGCATTATGCTATTTATAAGTTATATTCATCTGTTAATCAATGAATAACGTTTCTTTGGCGTAAGATAGAAAACCTTGATTAGGTACTTACTTTCCAATGTTATCGGGAAGGGCTTGCAATGAAATGTCATTGATGGAAAGGCATGTTAAACTTCGTAGCTCTGGAAAACTCTCAGGCAATCTGGAAAAACAAGAGGGGTACAATTGTCAAATCAAATTTGATATTTTCAACTGATAGTAGTACATGAATGACTGCAGATACCTGAGAGCCAACAGAACTGAGTATATTGTATAGACTTCTCCATATAATATGCTGTGTGCGTGTGTGTGTGTGTGTGTGTGTGTGTGTGTGTAAGAACAAGCTTTATTTGTGAGTTATGTGCAACCACAATTTGTATAGGCCTAACTTAACATGTGTACTTATACCACTGGCAAGTAAGAGCGCTAGTACTTCTTTCTCAGAAGTTCTCAAAAAGGCCTAAGCTTGTAAGGATCAATCACTGATCATCACCAGTCCCATTGGATGATTAATCCCAAACTGAGGCATATGGCACTTTCATACACAGACCTCAGTGTACAATACTAAAATCTTCCAGTATTCTAGTGCCATCAAATGGAAATGGATCCACTATGTTGAAAGAGAAAGTTAGAAAAAAAGTAAATTATGTCAGAAGACTAAGTAGGTTACCTATACAGTATAAACCTTAAAATAGTTCTTCAATTTCCGTCTCAGAGTAGGTCCTCTTTTTAGAATGGACAGTGTGCTCTAATTAAAGAAACTGCCTTGATTATATCAATCAGTGACAATTTCTCCATGTCGAAATTATGTTGCTGCAAACATTATCTATTTGCAGCATAATATCAGGCAGCATAATGGACACCTGACTCAGTTGTGACAACAAAAGAAAAATGCAAGTGGGTCATATTTCTCTTGATTATGACTTTAAAGAAATTGTGTTTTCTCTTGTTTACTAAATATCTAATTTACTAAGTATTGAACAGGATTATGGATATTACCTTGTTAATGGGTTTCCACTGAAGTCTGCTACTTGGAGGGCTTTACAGTATGAAATGCTCTCAGGAATTTCCATAATGACTGTATGAGGGAGGAAGAAAATAACATTATATTAAGTAACCCCTAAATCCATGTTGTAACACTGTACTCTAGTAACAACAAATTATTACCATGTTGTTACATAGTACTTGGGAAATTGCATAGTTGAACAGTGGAAACAAGCAACATCTATCTTAAGTCCATCTTACTACAGTATACTTTTCACATGAAGCTTGTGATCCAGAAATCATCAGATACAGGACAAAAAATAGTCAAAAAATAGTGAACATCTATTTAGAACCATTTAAAGCACCACAAAATTATCATGGCACTTGCCAAACATAGAGAGCTGGTTGTGAAACTGCCATTTGAACTTCTATAATCAACATAATTAGCATTCTGGATTTGGTGCTGTTGGGGAAGCTATGATGGCAGCTCTGAGTTTCTTTGAGGAATGTTAACCCCTCTCAGCTCAGCCTTTGTGGGAGGAACCACACCACAGTGGCTTCAATAATATGTTGGGTGTGTACAGTAGTCGAGGGTTGGATGGATATTACTGACCATGTCTACTTCTGTTGCTTGACATCTAGCAGGCTTTCTTTTACTCAGATTATTGTGTTTTTAAAAACATTCGAAATAGCAGGTTTTTCAAGATATTAATTTTGTTCATAGAATAGCATCTAAGGAGAGTTGTTTCGATACAGATTTGAATCAATGTCATGCTGTTTGGTGTTTCAGGACAATGGTTTTCTCTTCTCACCATTTCTGGAGACATCGAGTTCTACCAGCTGCATGAAGTTGGCTATCTCTGGTGGAAGTCTCTGGATCTCATTGTCACTAAGGCCCAGCTTACGTAGCTTTATAAGCTGAAAAAATGGCTGAAAGACATAAAGAAACATTATTAGACAAGCAATATAGTTTATTATGGACCTATTGAGGAAGCATTCAATGAGAACAATAAATGATACAATATGGGTTTTATGTGAACTTGTTTGTTCCAAGAAAAACATTAACATCTTTTGCATGAAAATAACACAAAAAGGTTTTGAGTATGTCACTTAATGTTAAAATCTGACAAACTGACAGACCATACTTAAACACAGTCAACTAACTAGCAAAGCATAAAGCAATTAAGAATGGTCAGTGGCCTGGCAAATATTGTTCAGATCATTCTCTTTCTGATGTAATCGCTATTCTTTTTATCTGGATGACCTACTTGTTAGTTGGCTCATCCTTACACTTGTAGGCACTGTGAGTCGACAGTTTGACAAAGGGCAATTTGACCACCTCAGCGAGCAGTTTCACAGATAAGAAAATTAACCCCCAAAATGACCTGTATCTCAATAACAAGCAGTGTTTTCAAGAACACAATGTTGTACTCATGAACACCTGACACTTCATGATGGAATGCTCTGATATTCTGACCAATAGGACATGTGCTCAGATTCCAAAGCTGCTGTTATGGCACTTAGGCACAGTCTAAACCTGAATTGCTGAAATTGAATCAGCAACATGAATACTCTCTTCTCTTGCATCTTCGAATGAGGCTCTAAATCATGATGGTATAGGCCTGATAGGCTACATTTTACTGTTAATACTACAACACAAATCAGAAAACCTCTGATGTGGTAGGCCTATTTCAAGAGCATCGATAGCCTAATTTCATTGCAAACGCGTACGCCTACAATCAGTGATGGTGAACAAGGGTCAAATTTACAATTTTAAGAGGACACGGTCTCTGTGACCTGTACTATTTGCATGTGTTTTAATAACACTTAAATGAAAATGAAGCACTATGTAAAATCTGTCAATTGAGAGATGCTTTAGAAAAAAGTGTGTTGTTATGCCACTTCAGGACTGAAACAGAACAAGTGTTCATTATGACTATTTTGACTCATTATGACTCATTTGAACTCAAAACAAGGTGCCCAGAATCAGCTTAAGATAGCCCAACAAATGCATTACTGGGGCAGGCTAACTGCCTTTATGCTACAGCCAGTCTTGCAGGCCAGAGTGTTTGCTGGCGCTGTGACCATGTTATTGTACTATTTAGAGTGTCTATTTAGCATGGACTGGTAGTATAACAGATCAATACTATTTATTTACTGATAAAGCTACAATCTATAAGATGCTCATACCATCAAAGAGTGGGCCACCTCCAAAAACATAATGTATGGAGAAAATGCATCCCATAACATTTTTTAACATGCAGATAGCACAATATCTATGGTTTTACTACAGGCTTATTTCTCAAATGCAAGGCTCTCTCAAACAGAGATTATCTACATTATTAGAGAAACTTGATTGATTTGCAATGGGTTTCGCGAGAGACGGGGAAGATGGCGCACCAGTCCGCAATAGTGTCTTTCCTGGGACGTTGCCCCAAGCAACACGTGGGTAAGACTAGAGCGGGAGGCTAGGACAGAGTAATTTAAGCCATTCGCTTGTTATGATCAAATGTCCACTCAAAATGTCTCTACACTCTTTAATGATATAAAAAACTGGAAGGAAAAGTTGCAAATGCCTATTATTTAGATGTGAATTTATTTTTTGTCTTGCCCTCCCATAGATGACCAGTTTAAATAACAGCGTTTGAAAATAATCACCTTTAAGAGGCATCGCAGAGATTGTCTTGCCTCATAGCTTTTTAACCTAGCAGTTTGTGATTAATTCAAAATGTGAATTTTCCTGTTTTACTCTGCTGTGTTATTATCTAGCAAAACAACAAGCTTCAGCCTAAGGAAAAAGTTGTTCCTGCGACAGAAACAAAACACACCCAACCAAGAATACTGTGAACCTGGTGTGGATGAAACCTGCTCTGGTTTTGGTCATGTTTGTCCTCAACTGAACAGGTTGTGGTTTCAACAGTTCTTTGATAAGACACAGAGAAAGGAGCAGGAAGCAGAAAGAGGCATCTATACAGATGCAGGCTTATTCTAATGTATCAAAAAGGTCAAATCAGTTGGTCCAAAAAGAAATACACTGAGAATAGTAAACCTGTTCTTCCTGTTACTGTCATTAACCACCACGGCTCCAACCCATCCTCCATACCTGCCACAAAGAGACTGAAACTGACAAGTATACATTAACCGTTCTCACTCTTATGTCAATATTTGAAGTCTTATTGGGTTAAGTCCATCAACTCTGTGGGGTAGCCTAATGGCTCCTGCAAACTACATCTGTCTTGGTACCAGTTTCTTTAAAAAGGTAGCAAGGACGCTTGTCTGTTTAAAAATAGAAACAGGCTAAAACAAGACATCTAGACACACAAGAGTGTTGCACTCATGTGGCCTGCCCTCAGTTTGCACAGCATATGATGGTTAGTGTCCCAGTAGTTTGGTCTATTTGAGCTTCTTTATCATCATTGATATAAAAGCCAGCAAATGCCATTCCTTTGACAACACAAAATAACAATCATAACAAATGACAGGAAAAAAATGTTCTTCCATGTCGATACCATAACCTGGGCCTAAAGGTCAACATAATTTTACAAAACAGAAACACCAATATCTACAATAAACGTATTCCCTAGAGCCTAACTCAAAGGTCCTCTAAACTGTTCAAGCCTGCTTAAGACTGATCGAGGTCACAGACGCTCAGGGACAACTTGTTCAAACAGCTGAAATTCATTAACTTAACCTAACAAACTACTGACATCCACTCAGACATCCGCGCGCCTGAAGAAGGGGCCCAAATAGGTCAGACAAAGCAAAATGGTGTAAGGGGGAATGTCAAACATTCCAAGCCATATGACATGGTCACCGGCTTCTCCAAAGAAGTCTCTGCCGGCTCCTAGTCTAAAAATGTGTGAGTGTATGTGTGTGTGGGAGTGGATAGAATTGTCTTTATGATAACAGTAATCCAACTACAATACTTTATTGCCTGTGTTGCTATGTTGACATGGCCTTCATGTTTATAAGATGCAAACAGGAACAGGGAACATTTCTGTTGAGGAAGTCTGGCTTTTGCATTAACCCAAGTTGGCACATCTGTAAATACTTAACAGAATACAATGCCTATAAACTTCAGGTGTGATGCAGGACTTGACAAAACAAAATAACAATATGTTGTGCCATAACACCATGTTGATTGCACATTGTACTAGACTTTGAAAATGGGTCTAAGATTGTACTCTGGCAAATCATTGAGGGTCAGACTAAAGACTTTTAAAAAAGAGAGATAGAATGGTCTATGCCATATGAGGGTATTATTATAAAAAAATAAGGGGGAAAGTAAAGCAACATAACAGTAGGCTGTGTGCCGATGCTTCAGAATCTATTGACTGCTACTACCAATAGACTGAGGGATTTTAGGTGTGATTTTAGGTGTGACCCAATTATTCCTCAGTCTAGCCATTATTCTCATCACTAGCCATTGTAGGTTTTGCAAGTTGGACAAGAACAAGGAAAAAGGAAATATTGCTTATCTTCATAGCCTATGTTTGAGTCTAAAACATTCCAGTTTGGTAAATAAGGGGGCTGCAAACAAAGTTGTATTCATCAGTTTCATTTATTTGACAAGGACAAAGCCATTGCCCAATAATCCATATCTCAGAAAAATATAATGCCATGGTTTGCAAAACAAGTCATTTTATCCATAGTCCTCATTAAAAGACATGAGTAAATTAGCCTATGTCTGTGGAGGGCACATAGGCCTACTTATTACAATCACAGGATTTGAAGAGATCATTATCATGAGCCTACTGTCAATAGCACACTCAGCTATTCCCACAAGAAAAGCCTACTCTGTAACAACATTCAGACCAAATCCACCGAGTCCTCAACAAATGGAAATCAAAAGGACTATGTGGCAATATGTTGTCCAAGCAAATGTGCATCATGGGTATCAGCCCTAAACACTAATAGTAGCCCTAAACATTAATAAGCCACGCTAAGTCCATGTTTTTCTCCCCAATAATATTCTTTCCATTTAATATTCCAGTTTTTCTTTATTTTTCCTTTCTCTGCATTTCTCTCTCTCCCCTCTGCAGGACAGGAGAAAAATCAGTGAGAATGACTAGTTCTTTTAATTCCCAATGTATTGTTTTAAATAAATGTGTCCCTGTATTAATAAATGAAATGATTACATCACTCAACTACCTCAATCAATGTCTGTGGGAAAGTGAACGGAATAAGAAAAACAAAAACTAGGCGTACATGTAGCACTTCTGTTTCGTGTTTCCACAAGTTGGTAATTAAATGTGTCAACAAGGCCTATATGATATATATGTATGCATACATTACTATCCGTTGATGATCTGTAGGCAAAACTTGTCAAGATCAATACTAAATTATCACACCTTTCTCTAACATTTCCTAAGCTCTGAACTCATTATCTGGGAACAACAGGCATCCTATAATCTTTGTAATGCAGTGTCATCTAAACATACAGTACATGATGAAAATACTCTGTACTATGGGCCTATCCAAGGGCTTGTTTGAACTAGGTCTACATCACCTTGGAAGCAAATGTGATGCAGCAACACAATGAAGAGCACAGTACAGTGATTCAGAGGATTTGTTCTGTTTGACTTGTCTTGGGTTCACTCAGCCAGCCTGGATGGTGTTAGTTACATGCCAAGGAGCACCATTAACAATAGTTGTGATCCATCTTACACCATAGCATGCAAGGGATCTATCATTTTCTTCTATCTGATACTCTACAAAGAAATTAAATGCAAGTGGAGGAAATGATTCCAGATTCAGGTTGAAGGCTATCAAAATTTGTATTTACTTAGTGTGATTGACGAAGTAATAAGAGATTCACTTTGCATTAAGTAACCCCAATTCCTGTGTAGTAAATAGTAAATGTGTTGTAAAAATGTGCTATGTAATAGCATGTTACAATGTTGTTACTAGAGTAAACAGTGTCACTATACAGGCGGGTATTCCAGAAAGCTGGATCAATAAGTAAGCAAGATTACTTTATTCACATCCCGAATCAACTCTGACTAACTCAAAAAAGAGCTGTCGAGGACCAGCCAGACCAGAAACTATGGTAACAAATCTTCAGGAATGAACCTGCCTTCTTGCAGGTTAAAAAATTCCCCCATGTCGTTGCCTACTCGGAGTGGCCGCTACCGACGCTTGTTTATTGTGAGCGGGTCAGATCTGAGGGCTACTGATCCCGTCTTTGAGCCGTCTCAAACATTTGAATGCTCTTGTAATGTGAGAGGTGCAACGACAAGTTTTGAGCATGGTGATAAGCAATAGTCAATGAGAGACTGTCTGTCTCATCTTGTGACAAACAAAGTCATGTTTCATTTTTGTTTTCGCCAGACAGTGATATCAGCAATCCTCAATACCAAGTGAAGAATCTTGTATTGTGTGACCCCCTGCCTGTGCCACATCGTTTAGTGTGTGCTACGTAGGCAAAACAAAAGCGACAGGAGAGACGGTGGTTCAGCAACAATAGGATTTTAGAAGTCGTGTCATGACCAATCATAGGAATGTTTTCTGTACCTGAATCTGGAAAAGCCCTATATGCAGTGATGTGTAGACTGTAGTAGGATATAAATCATTATGGTTGAGAGATCTATAGGTGAATTATCAGACTGTGTGTCGGTTGCAAAAAGAAAGTTAGAAAGTCCGAAAACATGTCATGATGTGCAGTGGGATGCCAAAATCAAAAAGCTGTTAAAGGTCTTAATTTGTAATTTTTAATCTGTGTCACTGAAGTCCGTGCTAGTGAGCACAGCTGCTTTAGGTGTCAGTAGTTTCAGTTCTGCTATGTCTTCATTTGTCAGCTCTGAAAACATAATGAAAGAAATGTTACATAACTTATTTTGTTAATACAAATTGCAACCACAGCTGGTTCCATGTGTCATTAACTTGTTACATGGCACTGGTAATAATGTTTTTATATTAATTCTAAAAATAAAATTAAGTACTCATTTATACCTGCTTCTTACATGTCCATGTCCATCTTGTCTACATTCAGATTGTGTCTACATTTCTAGACAGGTATAGAGTATTAAAATATTTAAAGCAATAGTTCAACCAAAAATCATATATAACCTTTGACATTGCTCTTTCTACACTTTGCTCTGGCTGGCTGCAGTTGGCTGTCTGTCCTCTTAGGCTTTCTGAAGCTGATTTCACTCAGTCTGGCTGGCTTCACCGCTCTCTTGGATGTATGGATCCACATATTAGATCCACATATTAGTTCCTGAAGTACAAGACTTCTCTGTCTTTCCCATCCTGACCCACAGCTCAACTTTTAACATAAGTGCAGCTGCATGGCTGCAGCATGACCCTAACCTGCAGGAAAATGAAAAATAAAAATAAAAATTTATTCCTAGCTATCTAATGTATAAACACATTGGTTTAAATGGTACTTGGCTAGATGTGTCAATAATCACAGCTGTATTATTGCAGCAAATGAGCAGTGCATTTTTATTAGATTAAATGAATGACACTGGCAGTGGATTGGGTAAATACTACTGGAAAGGTAAGATAATTTAGTAAATTAACGTTAGGTACATACCCAGCCATACAGGTGCAGTTCGCAGTCAGGATACAGTTGTTTGTCTTGTTGACAATAACCCACGCCTTGTACAACTCCGTCTTCTTGCCCTGTCTTTGGCTAGGCAGCACCTGAGTCTTCAGCACTACAAAGTTTTAAACTTGGTAATCGTGAAATTGTATGTCTTGGACGTGACGAGTTGTACGCATTAGGCGACTTGTACGTATAAACAATTGGGAGTGTCGATCAGGTAAGTACGTATGTCTGGCAACTGAAGGCTTGGCCATTTCGTTTCGTCGTTTAATCATTGACAGGCCAATGCATATGGGTCTGCAAGACGTATCCCATTCATCAAGGTTAATTTCGTAGCATAACAGTGTCCATCACTGGGTGACAAGCTGTTGTAGTAAGCGGAGAACATTTTAAAACTAAAATCTAAAACTATTACGTTAAGTAATAACGTAGGCTACATTGGATTACTTCGTTAGCTCTCTTCCCCTCTTCATTTGTCCTTTGTTGTCTTTAGCAAGGCGAGTGATGCGCGCGCATCCCCAATATTTACAAACATATAATTGGCCTATTGATTGCACATATGTTCAGTTGATGTTTGTGTCATGTGGTGGTTATTCAAAAGACAATTCATAGGACGTTCTATGAATTATTTTCTAAACAATGGCAGTCATGTTGTCACGGCTATGTTTCAAAGCCGTGCAGTCAGAATTTGACGACTTGTCCAACTTGAGACTGCACAGAAGCACTGCCCCTGCCTGTTCTCGCCTGGTTTCTAGTCGGTTTAGCTATTCAACTCAAACACAGTCATTGGCTCTGACTTGGCTCTTCTTTGCAGCTTACTGCATTACTTCAATGGAGCTATCGGTGCTCATCTCTCGTTCCTTTCAGTATTCACTTTGACAAATAAAAGCTAAGAGTCAATATTTTGGGGAAATTAAGTCAGAAATACATTTCTCAACCATCTTTCATCATAAGAATGGATAAGCAACGGCTTTGATTTCGGGACAAACATGTGGAAAAGCGTCTAAGAAAACATCTACCATAAAAAGTCTTTAAAGGTGTTTAGAAAAACATCAAACCTCATTCCAAATCAGTAACAGAATGACCAAATCAAAATGGTAACGGAATTACTGAAATTGAATTGACTACATTCACTTATTGTACAGGTTGTACAGAACTTAAAAGGGTTCTTCGACTGTAGGAGAACCCTTTAAGGACGCTCTTAGATTCTTAAAAGGGTTATTCCACAGGGACAGCTGAAAAATGTTGGTAAATCATACAGTAGTAGTTCGAAAAAACTGCATCAACATCATCAATCACCACATTAACATCCTCATCTCATCCTCTAATAAATGGAAACATCATTGTTGTTGAGTACAGTGGGTATCTTCAGAGCTGTAGAGCTGTAAAGAGCACTGACACATATGGTGTGGTGTCCCTTAAGATCCTTCCCACACCAGTTGCAGATAATAAAGAACATTTTCATTTTGCAGAGGCTATCTCTGAGGTATAATACGAGCAGATTGGGTGTCTTCTCTGTGTGTGTCACACATGACAGGCCAAAAGTGTAGGCTATTTTCTTTTGGTATAATGAAGAATAAGAAACTGAAAACCACAATATTGTTGATTTTAAATTACATTAAATGAAGAGTTTCAGGCAGATTTATGTTTCTTGTGTTTTTTATCAATGTACCTTTTTCACGGTGTATATACGTTGAAAAATAATACATTATTACCTTAATGAGAGTGTCTATTGTATACTTCTACCTTTGTTTCCCTATTTTAGCGTCATCAACATGTACAAAATGACATTCAAATCCAGAAATGATGCATTTCTGTAGGGGACCCATTTAGTCATTCTGTTGCCGTCATTCTGTTACCGGATGTAAATTCACTTACTGTAGCTCAAAACCAAAAGAGTGGGTCATATGATAGCAACTGTAACACCCCACTCTTTCTGCAGACATATTTGCATCTTAATTTGGAGCAGATATTTTTGGGGGGAAGTTTTGGGGAAACGTCCGTTACCAAACTCTGAATCTGCAGAGTAAATGTGTGTTTTTTAAAAATATGTTGTAATTGTTAGAAGTAGTCATTACGCATGGAGTTGTATGGTTTGTTAAACTATGCTATCAAGTGTTTTTGTTTGGCATACATTTGAAAGTGAAAAATAAAGTTCCAGCGTCATTATGTTACTGTGGAATTACCTTGAAGTCAATTCAGGTGTGATTTGGCTGCATTATTGGACTCAGAATCTGCTTCTCTGAAACTGAATGATCTTGGCTTCAAAGTTCAGGATAGCTGAAGCCAGATCTCTTTAGAAAAGTCAATCTATGCTTTCTTTCTGGAATAAGGGCAACTTAACAATATATTTCCCTTGATTATGTTAATGACTTATAAATACCTCAATTTGTGTAGAACAAGTGTCTCAATTAATTTGTTTATGTTTTCATAGACTTGTGATGAGCACTATATGTCAAGTTCTATTTAGATGTGATGCATTTGCCCCACTGTTTATGTTTTTGTTGTAGCCGGAGAGCATATCATCTATGCTTTCCTATGACCGTCCTATAGACAGAATTGGAGACTTTACCATGTATCGGGGGGGAAATTAACCCATTAAGACAGTTTGTGTTAAAATCCTTCTTTCACAGACTGTGATGGTTCTTCGTGTAGTGTGGTTGCCCCATTTGATTGGCATCAAGCTAACCAAATGTGCCTTACAAATACAAATATATATACCTAAATAAACGCACTTCTCAACTACTCGAGGGGTATATTACGAAGCGAGCTAAGGGAGTTAGCGAGCTAACTTTAGCTCCAACTCAGGATTTGGTCAAAGTTAGCTCGCTAACTCCCTTTACTTGTTATTGAATTACTTTCCAAGAGAAATGTGGCAAACTTGACGCCCGTCAAAGGGGACAACCACCCGACGAATCACTGACACAAACTGTGTCTTTACGGGATAAAGACACAGGTTTTTTTTATACAAACATGGCAAAGTCTCCGACTATCAGTAAATAGGAATGCATAGAGGATGATGCTATCCGGCTAGTTTGTTGGTCACCCGGTATAGAGAAATCACTGAGTGGGGCTTTACTATAAGTCTGTTCTTCTGCGGTCAGCTTTTGGAAATTACATGTAAATATACATTATTTTATGCTTAGGAAACTGACTGGCAACATCGACAGGCCTGCTGTGCATTACAGGAGCCTAGACAACGTGAAAACAGTCCAAGTTGAACATTCCAGTACGACATGCGTGGCCTGGTTCCCACGACTGGACGCACTGCCCCTACCTGCACCACGCAACCTGCTCGAAGATAGGAGTTTTCACTTAACATAAACAACAACAAAGTAAACCGTGTGTTATTGATTGCAGTGTATTTATATGTACTGTTTTTGCTAGCACGTCACCACGTAAACCTAATCAGTGAACTTATCGCGTACGACAGGTTTATATTACCTAACCAATGCTGCTTACCTTGGGCAAGTCACGGAGTTGGTTGGCGTCCAGTAAAAGCTCCTCCAAACTCCGACCGTAGCGGTAGATCTCATCGGGGACGTACAACAGAGAACAGTGCCGCTTATCGATCATTTCAACATGACGGTTGCACCGCCACAGGGGTATACAGTGAAACATTACGGAGTAATGGCAAAATCCGCTCTTGAAAAATATCCCTAAAAAGTCGTGAAATAAAACAAAGGGTAGAACCGAATACCTATATTCTTTCTTATATAAGTTGTCAAGCAAAGGCTTTCTTTCTGTTGTTCGAATAAACAAAAGCAAGCAAACATCGAAACCACCTCCCCAGGCGTAAATAAATTACACTGGGTATCATGGATCGTCGCTATCTATCTCACACTTCGAATACTTGTAGCTTGGCACCTGATTTGTCTTTGTTTCGTTGTCTCTCAACCGCGTCGCCACTGGAATGTATGGTAGTTTGCTAAATCTTGTCTCGAAAATGGTCACATCTCTGTTTAGATGGTATTTATTTCGTGTTTTCCTTGTCCCAGAGTTAATTTCCTCCCAGTCCAGTTTCTGACCCGGAACATTCACTCCCTCATTCCAATCTGACGTCACCATTCCTGACTGCTCCTCCCTTTTGTTTCACTCCCTCCCCTCCCTTTGGAAAAGTAGAAGCCAGGAAGCATACTGTGGTGCTGTCAGTGACCTTTTAGCCTCTGAAGCTGTCAAAATACTGTAGGCCAATATACAAAGTATATAGGTCCTCTGATGAATTCCATCAAATCCGTTAAACTTCAGTATGCAGAAAACTGGAAACTCATTAAACCAATTAGATTGCTTTATGATTAGGTGAGCAAGATATTATAGGTATATTTATGTACTCCCACATAATAAAGCCTGTTCTATTACAGAAGAATAGTGACAGTGGTGTTCCACAAAACTCAACTGTCCTGGCTGCAAAAATTACAACCAAACCTTACATCTCTAGTTATGAAAAGTTATGAAGGCTGCAGGGGAGATGCATTAGATACAAAATTAGTGAACAATACACCATGTAGTAAAATTTATTTTTTTCATCCGGTGACAAGCTATATAAATACAAACATATTTAAAAAGTCCTACAAATGAGTAGGGTATTCTGTCTCAATTAAAGTTAAGACTTACAATTATGATCAAAATCAATTGTCTATGGTGAACTTCCAATGAGTGATCAATGATCAAATGTTGTTTTAAAACATATAGGAAAATACAACACTAAACAGAATGTTACAAAATGATCTAGGCTATAACTAAATACATTACAATGCATTAAACCACAATAAGATTTTCCTCTTTTGCTCCATGCAGTAGTGGCCACTGGATTCATTGACATCACACTTGCCTGTCATTTTCTTATTGTCCACTAGAGAGAGCTAAAACCTACTAAATTAATGACAGGACCCCATACAGCCTATGGACAGGACACTCGCACAAGAGTGAATGAAAAGCCAAAAACAATAATGTGGTTTTCAACATATTTAATAGTGTAATTCCCTCAGTGACAATTTGAACAAAGAAATAACATAGATATGGTATTATTCTTACAAAGCATTTAACCAGCAACACAGGCAAACAAACGTATCAAATGAGAGATTAAATTACTTTACTAAGAATGGAATGTGTGAACCAGTGACATTATAAATTGTGTATCTATGGCTGAACTGTGTGACCCTTTCTCCAAAACAATTTATACCAGTCCATCCTCAAGGCATTTATCTATGTCCCAAGTGCTTCTTGAAGGCCTTCAAGGTCTTTGCCATCATAGGTGCCATTCCTCAAGAGAAAGAACAAAAGTTATGCACTGTTGGTGCAGATTTCATTTTCCACGAGTGACTCTAAAATTCTCTTTAATTTCTATGTGAGAACAGAAAAATACATGGATGAGAGATGTCATATAAAAAGCATTTAATAAACTCATTGAGAGGTTCCATGGGATTCTTTCTTGAACATTTTCTGTTAAACTAGCAGTTAGGTTCCACAAGGCTATTCAACACTGCTTGTTGGATACTATGGTACAATCAGATTTAATCTAGCAGACCAACACCATGCAGTTTGTCCCAACTCCTCCACTTAAGGGGAATGCATGCCTATAACACCTGCTGGGTTAAATTTAAGTCTGCAATATATTAAGACGTGCACACACACATACACACATACACACACACACACAGCTTCGTCCTAGGAAATGCTGGGCTACAGCAGCTGCTTACATTAATGGGAGGAGTGCAATTTCATCCACGTGTGTATTATTACCATGAGCAGAGGGTCTAGCATAATGCAACAACAAGCCTCCTGACTAGAACAAATATCAGATAAACTCATGTAAAAATGGATAATGGTGTTAAAATTCAACAGTATTTAGGATATATTTTTACACGACTCTCCCATTGACGCCAATGAATGAATTTCACAGAATTCAGAGTTAAGTGCATGGATCTCAAGTCTGGATACAGCCGTGTATACATGTTGCTCTTTCTAAATGTTTCTTTCTTAAAGGCACATCACCAAACTGTTGCTAACAAGGTATTATGTCCAAAAGTTCTACTCACTGCCTTTTTTGCAGGGGTCTTGTGCTTGGCTGGTTCCAGAGCTAGCGGTAGAGGGCTTAGCAGGCGCAATATGGCTTGGTCTTGCTCTGTTGTCCTGAAGCTTGACACTGGAGAGAGGGCAATGCATATAGTGTTAAATGTGGACAGATCATGCTCTCACAAAGACCCTCCCAGGCCAACACACACAAAAGGTCTGTACCAGCTTGTGAAACTTTGAGCCAGACACACACAAAACACTACAGAATGTGTTGCATCAATAAAGGATAAATATGAATATAACATGCCCTGGTTTAAATAAAATACGGTTAAAGGAGCTGTGCATAAGTGTTGGAAATCTGCCACCTCTGGGCACAAAATTCAGCTCAAAGTTCCAAACAACAACGTTCATAATGAAATATTTCATTTAAGGGATCTCATTCCCTGATGGCTGCCGACTAAACAGTCATTACAACCATAGGAAAGCTTGAATGTTATTGCATGTATATTATTGCATGTTTAAGCAAAGCATAACTGAATTGTTTGAAACTGATTTAACCAGAACATTTGTTGCATTGATACTGTACATTTTTAAAAGTGTCAAATCCTGTGAAAAACTGCAAACATTATGTCTGCAACATTGATCTGTTGATGTATTTAACTTGCCCAGATATTACATGATGCTACAGATGGCAAAGGCTGTGAAAGACAGTGAAGACTGTGTACACACTACCGGTGGACTGTTAACAACATCTGACCGAGGACACACGCTCCATCTCTAACTAGACTGAAACCAGTTTATCTGGCACTTTGCCCTGATCCCTACTCTCGCCTAACCTCACGCGAAAGGCATTTCACCCTGCGCTATCACATCAATCTCTGACAGGTTATGGCCCTGCTTAGCTACTGTTGCTGAACATTTTCATTTGGGAGAGTAGTATTAACAGAGGGAACATAACACATGTTGCCCATGGTTAGGTGTTTATGGAAATCAGAAAAGGGTCTTAAAAGTTTAAACATTAACACTTAAATAAATCATGTATCTGCAGCTCCTAGTACACATATGTTTGGAACATTACTACATTTTCTAACCCTAACTTTGGGATGAGGATTTAATTTCAGGAGTATAGAAAGTATGCATAGTATTAAACGATGTTTAATGCCATAGCTTGGTGTAGCAATACCACTCCTGTTTAAAAGCCAGATACTCCTCCCCAACAGAGGTTCAAATCCTACCTCTGACTTTCTCTCCTCATCTACAACATTCCTACTATGATTAATTCACTTCTTTTTTAAAACATTCAAACTGTCCACAGTAAATTACTTCTGTGCTGCCTTCCATTTATAATTAATCGCATTTCATGATAAAACACCACATTGACAACAAATTCCCCCAAAAAGTACAGTTTCTTAACGTTTCATACTTCCAAGTGTGGAAGAGTATTCCAATAAAAAATGTTTAACTATTATTTTGTATTGTTTTTTGACAATTAGTTAGACAATAGGAAAGGAGACAGGGAAACAGATGAGGGGGAGGACAGAGAACTGGGGACCTATGGGGAATGGCATAGCCTATGTGGGTGTGGTTGGGTACATAACCACTAAGTCACAGCGTCTGCAAAGAGTATTCCAATTATGAGCAGTATCAATAAACCATATAGGGGACAAAGCAGAAAGACAATCATGTTTATAAGCAAAACTGTGTAGCAACAGATTCTGGGTATCCACACTATGGTCACTAAAGGACAGGATGGTTGGAAGGAACAAACCTGGGCCTGTCTAGAAGATTAGGCTGCACTATAGCCCCAGTGGTTCCATGGATCTCCTGTTGGATTTGCACATTTCTAGGCGGCTTGGCTACGGAATGAATAAACACCAGCTTCATCTGTCGCCCTATGAGGCAGAGAAAAAGGAACAGGAAAAACACTTTTAAAAATAAGTAGAATATTAAACCGTGTGGAATGTCAACAAGACTGAAAGCAAACTAATGCAAGCCTGGATCAAAAGGGCGAGATTGCATCATTCATTATTGTTCACATTTAATGCAAGTTGTTTTTAAACCTCAGTATATTACAACACTCTATTCCTGTTTTATACTCTACAACATTATCTCCAGTCCTGCAAGGTCAGTAGTGGCTCTCACAGATCATCAGGGTCTCACGTTTAACCCTGTAGCCTGTCTCACTTTAAATCTATTCATAGACTCAGATGGCCAAGGGACAGATGGTCAGGTCCATGCTAACCCAGTATTTATGAGCCTTCTTGGTCAGATCACTATAACAACTGGCCAAAGTTGTTATGCTAAGTGCTAAGTCACTTCTAGAAGAGAATTCAGTTCAAAGGTGATAATGAGCATTATCATTTTTCAATCAATGGATGTATACATGAGACTTGATGGCTACCATTTCACCTGTCCCAGAACAATAATGATTTCACAAATCAAGATTTGACAGATTAAAGAGCATAACAATATGGGTTAGCACTCATCCACATTGTCAGAGAATGATATGAGACCATAAAATGCACTTAACAGAATTGAAACTTGAAACAGACCTTTGGGTTTCCCAGAATGGGCAGAGACAATGCTTTTGGTCAGTCTTTTGAGTTTTCTCTCTCTTTCCTTAGAAAGTCTCAGGTGCATCTCTCTCCAGGACTCGTACTCCTCAAGCTTGTGATCCCTGAAGTCCTTCCGACAGTGCTTCTCCCATAAATGATCAGTCAATCCAATGTACACCTGTGAACACAGACAATGACAATACCTGCTTACTTTAGATGAACAAGGTTCAATAATAATTATAGTACAGCCTTACAAGTCAGTCTTTAACATTCATAAAGATAAATCTAGTGATATAAAACTGCTCAGGAAATGAATCAATATGTTAACAGATCAAATGAAGTTACATTTAAATGTACATTACTAGGATTGAGTCTTAGAGTAATGGAGCTCTTTCCAGCATCAATTCACAACTTGGATGTACAGCGTTTTAACACAGTCCTCCTCAAATCAGCTAAGGTAGGACCTAGATTCTTACCGGATTGCTCTCTTCAATAAGCAGCAGCTGATCTGGTATACAGCGTTTCAATACTGGCTCAATGACTTCAAACGGGGCCCCTCCAATCTCATAGAGCACTGAGAAGAGAGAAAGAGCCCAAACATTCAAATGCACATTAGCACCTTTTAAATGACTGCCGGTGAGAAGGTTTCCCAATGCCATGCTCACAGTCTATGTTATTCTGCAGAGCACGGATACATTGTTGGTACAAGGTCATCATGGCTGGCAGAAAGGTGGTCTTAGCTCCAGAGTAGACCTGCATCTTCTTGTTCAGTCTTTGGCCAGTGAAGATCGGGGCCCCCTCAGAGAGATCAGACACTTCAGAGACCTTCTCCTCAGCTGAAAAGAAAACCATGCAGAAAATATATCAAATCAACTATCACAAAACAATGTGTAATAGCATACCTAGATGTTGAGAAGGGTCACATCAACATATTTGACTCACTCACTTTTTCTCTCAAAGTAGTGGAAGCTGGAGGGCTCATCACATTCAGGTAGATATTTGGGCAGTGGAATGTTGAGTAAGTCCATCACAGACCCCTTCATAGCCAGTAAAATGATAGGTCATGAATAACCTGGCTATCAGTGTGATAGTATTGATTCACAATGCCAGAACAAGGATCTTATAAAATATTCAGATCAATGTAAAACTTACTGTTTTGGAAGGGTGGAAGTCCTCTGCCACCTTATGCAACTCCTTAATGGATTTTGTGGTATGTGGTCTTTCTCCATTTTCAAAAGTCTTGCATTTCTTTGAAGGTCTTTTATTGTCACCAGATTTCTTTCTCTTAGATACTTTGACATCATAACTCAAGTAGGACTCAAAAGACATAGAGGGAACCACAAGGCCAATTTCAGTCTGTCTGTCTTCATTCATAATCTTGGCCCTTTTCTCTTTGATCTTTTTTGCTTGTCCCTCATCTGTCGTCTTTTCTTTGTCTGTACAACAGACCTGCTTCCTTTCACTGACCTGCTTCCTTTGCCCCTTCTTTCCATCACACATCAATGAGTTATTACTCACTTTTGCAGATTCTTTGTCACCTTGGTCATTAGCAATGTCAAACACTGTCATTTTGCTGACAACTTCAGATTTTGAAGGCACTTCAACACCCAGTTTTGAAGATGATCCTAGACATTTTCTATTGGAATCTCTCTTCGTCCCACATTTCCCTCCAGGATCTAAATTGTTTTTAGATTCTTTGCAGGACTTGGATTTCTCGTGGCTGCTCTTGGATCTTTTTCCCTCACACTGAACATTTTCATTGTTAGAATTTCTATCACAATAATTTGTTTTCTCAGAAACCATTAAGCCATTATTATCTCTTTTCTCCTCTCGGTTTTCCACTTGACATTTCAAATGTTCGGTTTTCAAAGCATTCTTGTTTTCCTTTTTACATTTAAAATGTCCCTTTTTTAGCTTACGAGGCTCCTTCTTCTCTGCATCGTGTAATTGCTCTAGCTCTGTAGTATCTTGGTGTTTGTCTTCACTGTTCCAGGGTTCCCTTTTTGAAACATCTGGGTTTTCATCCGTTTTCGAAGCATTGTGACTTTGGTCCTCAGTTTTCAAATACTCCTCAGAATGCTTTTGTTTCTCCACTTCAGTTTTCGAACATACACTCTGTGAGGCCGGACCCTCCGCTGTATGGCTGCATCAAGGGAAAATTCAGACATCATATTGGCAGATAACAAAAGGGAGCAAGTGGACTAAACCATCAAACAAATGATTCCAAATGACCAGGCAAAGTACACCACACGTCAAGTACACCATACCTGGATGATTCTTTGGGAACCAATTTCTTCCAGTTACTAACAAGTGACTTGGCGACTTCTCCAGCTTCCCCATGCTTACGCAGAGCATTAACAGCTTTGCCAATTCCGGTCTCCTAAGCAGGATAAACAGGACACATTTGAATACAAACCATTGAAAGCAACTCACAACTCAAGTGTGTATGCCTTTTGTATATGATATTTGAACATGAATTATATATTTCTCTGGAAAAACACAAAACACGGGTCTTACTGCAAGAATGTCCAGGGTTATATCAAATTCCTGTAGTTTCTTTAAGATTCTCAGGACCTGGATTAAGAAACAGGCATAAATCCATAAACTCCTGAGAGTTAACATTAGGGCCATCATAATGCAAACATTAGTCCTCATTTCCAATCAGTGTAAAAAAAACCTCTAATGACACTCCAGTAGTATGATGATCAGGGATTTAAGTCAAATTAAGTCAAAGAAGACAGTTGATATACATTCTAACTCATTCATGAAGAGGTAAATGGAAATTTCAGGACATGATTTGTTTCTTATTCCTGTTCATGATTGAATTTATAGAATTAAATGAATTATCATGTAGACATGAATATGCTTGAAAACAAAAGAAAATGGACAAAACATGAAATGTCAGCCTAGGCCACCAGAACACATTGACAGACATGCCAAATATGGTAATCCTTTTTTCGCTTCACTAGAAAGCCAGGATTGCTGAATGTGCATTCAAAGCAAGAGCTATGTACAGTATGGTGATCTCCCTCGCCCAGCTAGGCTACTCATTTTACTACAAACTATAAATGGGCAATGGTAATGCCAGCACCTCAGTAGTAAACCTGCCTGGACAAGGTGCAGTAAGCAGCAGAAGTCAAACAAGCAGGCAGAAATACAACACATACACCTGAAAAAGGCTTTAACACCATGATCGAGCTAAGCATTACATTTATAATTACCTCTCCCAAAAATCACACTTGAGAGGCTCCACAACTTTCAGTGTTGAATTGATTGACAGAAGCCATAAGTTCAGCAACTGGGAGGGTTGTTAATTATAGCACTGAAGCTCCACCCATTTCACAGCCATGAGCCTTACACTGATGTGGTACAGGCTGCAGAGTGATAGTGAGAACTTGTCTGTTTAGATGCAAAGGCATACACACACTACACAAATTGTGATTGGAATTATGTATAGCCAAATGTCCACTCACATATTCAAACATTAATGACAGCTTTGGACTGCATAAAGAAAACAAACTTTTCATGGAATGGGAAATGGGAGTTTGCTTTAGTGTATCCACACACACACAAACTCATAATTACTGTGTATACAATAGGCTATCATGTCCTCCTAAATTCTTGTGAAACAAATGTTCCACACTGCATGGTGTGGAATAGCAACATCATTGTCAGTAGGCCTAATGCGATTCACTCTACACATCAATATAACATTTTAACCATTAACCAAGTGTAAATATATAACTGTCTAGGATTTGAGTATTTGTGCAAAAATAAAATAGGATTAAACCAACAAACAATTATATTTGGCTACTTTTAGCACGTATAAAAATACCGTCTTTGATTCTCTCGATTCACTGAGCTGAAGTTTATACTGCAACACTTTCTTCGACACATCAGAGGTGGCCATCACGGTAGCACACGTGCATCCACTTGTGGATCAGACGTAAGTTAGTCCACTCACTTTTTATAAGGGGCGTTGTCAAATATGTTTAAAGAGGTAGGCCCTATGTCATTGTAATCAGATGGGCCTGTGCATGATGCCTCTATTCTACCCTCCTGCCCAAACCCGTTGTCCTAATAAGGCAACAAGGGCCAATTAAATCACGCTGAATAACATAACAACCATATTCATCTAAATATAATGTATGTATAGGCCCAACAGTAGGGCCTAAGTGACAACATAAATCCCATTTAATGTAAGCATACAGCAGTACCCTGATGCAACAAAAGCTATAGACATTTTAAAAACAATATTTAAATATAAAAAATACCGCAAGTTAGAGAGATTTAATGCGGAGACAATTTATAAAGAATGATCCCAGCTATCATGTTACAAGTCAATGGACTATTGTTAGTTTATGATTTGGTAAAGAGGGGTATGGCTTCAGAAGCCCCATACTCCGGCCCTCACGCGTATTGCGCATTACTTCATTTCGCATACGCTCAGAGGAGGAGTTAATTGCCAGTCACTTCTTGAACCTTGTCTACTGCGAGTCTCTATCTCCTGCACACTATCGGGAGGTGCAAGTCAATTTTGCACCGGCTTCAACTTCGAAATCTCTTCGGTAAGAAACCTCACGTTTAGACCATGCCTCTGCACATTCATGTGTGTCTGTCAAAAAAGAAAACGAATCTGTTATAGTAGGTTATAGCATGGGTAGGTTAAGGTTTAACAGTTTTATCATTCATTGTAACACAATTTAATGGTAGTTGATTTGAGAGATTAAAGTCAGGCTATAATTGTAGGCTTTTGTATTCCTGACAGGTTTCAAAATAACTTGGCATATTCACGAATATCATCTGCTGTAATACAACCTAGTGTAGTCGTAAATACGTTTTGACTTCTTTTCTTTACATTATAGCAAGATCACCTACAGTATTATAACATTCTGTTAACATAACTGTGGACTTCTTCAGAAATATTTAGAATTAAGTTTTTCGAAGGACGTTAGGCCTAGTCCTCATGACACAAAGTCTATAAAAGGAACGTCATGGGTGAACTTTCCAGAGTTGCTATTCCTGGACATGGGACTGATAAATTGTGACAGATGCAGGCAGAGGAATGTTGACGTGGTCACTTGCGCTAACATCACTTTTGGAAGCTAAGCCTACTGTCATTTTAACACATTTGGGGGAAAGAAGTCGACGGCACGTTAGGTTTAGGGCTATATTATGTTTAGGCTTTAATACATTTTCTTTGAATAATTATGAAAATATCCAAATATATTTGGGGGTTTTCAAGATTAGTTATAACTATCTGATAGTTCATATACATGTTGTGCCACATTGAGTTTTGAGTTAATATAGCTTTGATCTGATTATATCTCTGACATATCTCTGACATATCTCTCTAATTTCATTCTCAGTAGGTCTGGGCTGTGACCCACTGCTGCAGCCATGGCACCCAAAAAGAACAAGGCGACAAAAAAGAATAAAGGAGATATCAATGAAATGACCATAATAATAGATGACAGCCCTGTCAATAAGATCAATGGGCTTAACACCCTGTTGGAAGGAGGAAATGGCTTCAGCTGCATCTCAACTGAAGTCACTGATTCTGTGTATGCTCCTAACCTCTTGGAGGGTCTGAGCACTATGAGGCAGGACAGCTTCCTATGCGATCTGACTGTCGCCACCAAGTCAAAGTCCTTTGATGTCCATAAGGTTGTAATGGCCTCTTGCAGTGACTACATTCACAATATGCTGAAGAAGGATTCATCCCTCCAGAAGATTGACCTCAATGAGCTGTCTCCTGTAGGCCTTGCGACAGTCATCACCTATGCCTATTCAGGGAAACTAACCCTGTCACTGTACAGCATTGGAAGCACTATTGCAGCAGCCATGTTGTTGCAGATCAGCACCCTTGTGAAGATGTGCAGCGACTTCCTCATGCAGGAGCTCAGCACAGAGAACTGCATGTATGTGGTCAACATTGCAGACACCTACGACCTCAAAGACACCAAGGAGGCTGCTCAGAAGTTTATGCGGGAAAACTTCATTGAGTTCTCTGAGATGGAGCAGTTCCTGAAGCTCACGTATGAGCAGATCTGCGACTTCCTCACTGACGATTCCCTGCAGCTGCCCTCTGAGATCACAGCCTTCCAGATAGCCATGAAGTGGTTAGACTTTGATGAGATGAGGCTGAAATACGCCCCAGATCTTCTGACTAACATCCGCTTTGGAACCATCTCTGCAATGGACCTGGTGAATCATGTCCAGAGTGTGCCTAGAATGATGCAGGACCCAGAGTGCCATCGTCTGCTGGTTGATGCCATGAATTACCATCTGTTGCCGTACCAACAGAACATCTTGCAGTCCCGCAGAACAAAGGTGCGTGGTGGCCTTCGGGTCCTGCTAACAGTGGGTGGACGACCAGCCCTAACAGAGAAGTCTCTCAGTAAAGAAGTTCTCTACAGAGATTGCGACAATGTATGGAATAGGCTGACAGAAATGCCTGCTAAGAGCTTCAATCAGTGTGTGGCAGTCTTGGATGGCTTCCTTTATGTTGCTGGTGGTGAAGACCAGAATGATGCCAGGAACCAGGCTAAACATGCTGTCAGCAACTTCTGCAGGTGAGGATTTAATTTAATATTTGCATATTTTAGGCAATCAACTCCATTACTATGCAATGACAAATAAATGACCAGTTTGCAATGTAACAGGATGTAACAATGTTGTTACAATGAGTTACTACACAGGTATAGGGGTAACTTAATGTATGACCCATATGTACTTATGGGTGTGTTAATGTTGACAATAATAAGTAGTGTTTTTTAATGAATAAACAATATATAGTATGTGTTTGTAATGATACTTCTGTCTACTAGGTATGATCCTCGATTCAACACTTGGATTCATTTGAGCAACATGATCCAGAAGCGCACTCACTTCAGTCTCAACACCTTCAATGGCCTCTTGTTTGCTGTGGGAGGTCGTAACTCTGATGGCTGTCAGGCCTCAGTGGAGTGCTATGTGCCGTCTTCCAACCAATGGCAGATGAAAGCCCCAATGGAGGTGCCACGATGCTGCCATGCCAGCACTGTTGTTGATGGCAAGATCCTTGTATCCGGTGGTTACATCAACAATGCCTACTCCAGGGCTGTGTGCTCTTACGACCCCTCCACTGATAGTTGGTCAGATAAGAACGCTTTGAGCACCCCTAGAGGCTGGCACTCTGCTGTGACGGTGGGAGACCGAGCCTATGTGATTGGTGGAAGCCAGCTGGGTGGTCGTGGAGAGAGAGTGGATGTTTTACCAGTTGAGTGTTACAACCCTCACAATGGGCAGTGGAGCTACTCTGCACCCCTCCATACAGGAGTGAGCACCGCTGGTGCCACCACCTTGAATAATAAGATCTACCTCCTGGGAGGCTGGAACGAGATTGAGAAAAAGTACAAGAAATGCATCCAGGTTTATAACCCAGACCTCAATGAATGGACTGAGGATGATGAGTTGCCAGAAGCTACAGTTGGCATCTCATGCTGTATTGTCACCATACCCACACCCAAAACACGAGAGTCTAGGGCCAGCTCAGTTTCATCTGCACCAGTCAGCATATAAATTAATGCAGGTAGACTGAAGTTCACTTGCTAATTTAAGCAAGACCAAAAATCCTCCAGCCAGTCCATTTCAGAGAATCATTCATGGCTTTCAATGCAGAAAATGTATTTGTGCAAAATATATGTTTTACCTAACATACTCTCAATTAGGAAGCAAAACTGATGACATACAAATGTTAGACAAATATCTAATTTGGTATCTAATATGATATATTCAAAATAGTTTTCTTCTCTCTTTTTTTGCTAAATTGAGGCTAATCATTTATTAGTGACATGAATTCAGGTTGTTTGTGTGAAGCTGTGAGACAAATTAAGTGGGTATGAAGGGAACATTGATAGTCAAAGGGATATACTCAGAACTATCTTTGTTGTGTTACTGTACATTATGGTTTTGACGGAGAAGGTCAATGCAGTGTGTCAAAGTGGATATTTTAGCATGGAGATTAGACATAATTTGTTTTCTTTTGGGGCCAATTCAGCCGCAATAGTTGCAACAGACCTATTCCCCTCAGCCTTTAGCCGTTATTCCATAATATCAATTAGTTCCTTAAAAACTCCAGTGTATATGTGCTAATACTGTAGTAATTGCGTTATTTGTAGGATAAGATATTTTTCAAGGATAAACACATGCAAAATTCCCATATTTTGAACCCATGTTGTGATGATACATAAAGCTAAACACACTATATATTAAAACAAAGACTGGATAAAGAATGAAAAAGAAAGTACAATTGCACCTAATTCATAATGTATAGGTATACAACAATGACTTACAGAAAACATCTGTTCAGAGGTCATTGGATGCAAACATCACAATCCATATGTTTCTTACATAAGATGGAGTACTAAAGCATAAGTTGTTGCTGAAATAGGAAATAATGAAGAATTTAAAGTGATACATATCTATCATACCCACCAGGAGTAGGTGCTGTTGGTTAGTCATTTTTGTTTTCTGGAGCATTCAACATAACACAGTACAGTCATAAACATGAATTTGACAGTGATAACATTTGTTTTGTAAAAAAAGAAAGAGTGAATACTGGACCGGGGTGGGGGGTAGGTGGGCAGGGGGGGCAGGGAAGCAAGTGGCCTGAGCTGTCAATGGTATGGGCACTCTGCAACAATGTAGATACCCTGACAGTTCATGTTTTTTCATGTTCTTATTTTTAAAACCACACACATCTAGGTGTGTAAATGACAAAGAACTGAAATTATTTATTAAGCTACACACAAGTTATCTCAGTTGTGGGTGAAGCTGGTTTGATGAGTCTTATCATCGTCTCTCTTATGCTCTACAACATTATAAAAACAATTCCTACCAAATCTTGTCTGAATTGTACTTTTCCTCTATTATGTGAAAATATGTTTTGCTTTGCTTTTCACCAGTTTGCCTGTTTTATGAGGCCGGAGGAGTACCTTTTTGCTATGCAATTTCATGTGGTAAGTTATTGTCCCCCATCGATGAAATCCGAGAGGGGACTATGATTCGGTCTCTGTCCTTTTGCATGTCACAAGATTTTTCTCTGACACCACTGGGACAATTTTTATGAAATGATGGGTCTTGCTATACAGATGGGACATTTACAAAATGACACTGATTGGCCCAATGTTGATGAAACTACAGTGAAAGATGCGTCTTGCTATAGAGATTGTTTATAAGTTTCAACATGACTCCAATTCATCATTAAACACGTCATAATAGGGTGCAAAGTGAAGAGCTAGGAGTGTAGCCTAATGCAGTAGGCATATATGTTATTTATCAATCATTAAAATGATTGATAGTCAACGTGTCCTGATAACATTAGCTTATTCTATGTCCAGTTAATTCAAGTAGCTCTGAGACATTATTTGCCAATGTACCTGAATAATGAAATATGAGATAAAGCTGCCTGAAAGTGAGTCACCCTCATTCATGGTCCAGTCATCGTTGAATCATTAATGGAAATCAGATATTTTCAAACCTCATGCAGTGAAGAGGTACAGGTAGAGGACTACAGAGTATGACAATACAGTTGGTCCACCACACAGCCCTGAAATATATAAAATGTTCATATTATTCACAAAACTTGCAGCAGGATTTATTTTAAAACCTCAATTTTTTTCATAATTTCTATGGGAAGGTAGCAATTATTCATATTGATCCAAGTAAACAGTGCACATATGTATACAGTTCACAATAACTTTGCTGGGATCAAAAATAAAAACTAGTTATAATTCAATACATGTTTTATCTTGGGAAAGATATCACATAATATATGCAATACATGCAATTGGATCCACTCATTATGAATGATTGGGTCTAGAGCACATGGCTACCTCCAGAGGGAGGCACAGTGCATTGAGGAAGAGAGCAGGAGAAGCACTAGAGCAAAGACAAGACACTAAGTTTATAGAATACCTTTAATAGCAGATTAACAAATTGATAAACAGAGTATGTTGTATTAAAAAGTATATCGCATGTGTCCACACCACATACCACCATAAATTACACATGAAAAAGGCAAGTTGTGCAAATTGTGTAATCCCTCATGTGGATCCTGATAAGGGTTTGGGGATTCTAAGAGTGGTGCAAAACAAAAGGGAAGAAATAGTGGTGCAAGGTATTTTCTTGGACCATCAATTACTCTGACTATACAACCAACATCATGCTTCTTTATGCCATCCATTCCTGGACACCAGCAGTTGCAAGGCATATTAGATGACAGATACTGTACTGTGACTGTCAGTTAAAGGTTAACCTCCTCCCCAGGAGAGTAGACCTAGGACTTTAAGTATGTAATTTCCTCAGGGCAATGTCTTTTTTCAGATGTAGGCAGTGTGCTTCTTCAGATCTAGTGAATTAAAAAGAAAGAAAAAAAATTACACTGAACATTAAGCACTAATTACCCCCAAAGAGATAGATAAATATGTATTGTATTCATTGATCGTATTGCATTGTAAAGCAACTGGGCTTCTTAGTGCACGGCATGAGTCTCGTTTATAGGCTGCCACAGTGGCCCGCAAAGACCAAACAATGCATCAATATAGAAAACAAAACAATCCATCAATGAATATCACCAGACTGTCGACGGCTTGGCTTACAATAAGTCATTCAAGAAGTGTTTCAGCCCCAGATAATTTCTCTAACAAATGTACTACTGTTCTTGTCATGCAAAGTTAGACAATATCTCAGTGTTGGGGAAGCTACTCTGAAAATGTATTTAACTAAATGACCAGTTACTTTACAAGCAAAGAAGATGAACTACACTAAAGCTACCCTTGAGAGAAATATAGTCCAACTAAAGAGCTACTTTGTGAGGTGGAGCAAAGAGGAGAAACGGGAAGCAGCGAGTGAGTAAATAGTAGGGACATTTGAATTTGAAAAGGTTTTTAGGGGCTGGAATAACAGTTAAATACCTATTTATTTTTTTGTTTTGGGGGGAAATGTAGTGAGCAGTGACAGTAGCTCACCGCTACATTCCAAAAAACTAGTTAACTACTGAAAACACTAAGATTTTAATTTAGTTTAACTACCACCAAGCTCCATCAAAATGTAATAAAACGAATAGTTGAGCTACATAGTAAAACACTCCCCAACACTGCAATGTCCACTCTAGTATGACCTGTTTGACAAGCTTGTTTACAACGATAGATAAAAGGCAATACACACGGTATTGTAATATCACGTCTTGCAAAGTCATCATTACTCTACCAGTTATTCATTTCTAGCCTACAGAACACACCCTACATGAGTGGAACCGTGCGTAGCCTTATGCGATGAGGGAGGAGAGAAAGATTGCTGAGTCATAATGACGCGCCTCCGCCTGACACAAGGTACGCAAGATTTGCAATTCATCGGGTTATGTCCAATTGGGCGGAGTTTGCACTCGATTTCAGGTTTCTTTGCCCCGCGCCGCTGCGTACGCCGAAGGACTTGAACAAAACTGATTATGATAGGAAATTAAAAAATAAATTAAAAAAATTAAAAAGTTAAGTGATGAAGAAAAACATGAACAATAGTACCGCCGCATTACAGCTGAAGCAAATGAGACTGTGACCATTACACACGGGCTTGCAAACGAGCAGACCCACTGTCACATGTGTTCAGTCAACGTGAAGACTACGCAAGGAAAGCGGTAGCTAGTTCAGTCTGTCCAGGACACTGAAACAGGAGACTTGTGGCCAGTGGACTATTGAATTCACATTTTATCAATACAAAGTCATTCCTACAAGAAAAGATCTATGTATTGTAACTGTAGTTCATATTCTGAAAGAGAGACGTCAGTAGCACGGGAGACAATCTTGAATTTCGAATCAGTGCGCCGTGGAACATTATCAGCGATACATTCTCAAACTAAGCTTGCTGGACAGATAGCAGGAGATGTGTGAAGGCCTTCCTCTTGTTAGCTAGGTAGCTAACAGTTATCCAGCGTCCCAGTATAAACAGCAATTGCATTGTTTCTCTGAATATTTTTGCGCTAGGAAGTGCGTTGGTAAACTTGCTAACAAGCTTGCTAAAGCAAACGTTGAACAACCTGTCAAATACGTAAATAGCACGCACCAGTCTCGCTGATACCGCACGTTTGTGCTATGGGCTTGCTGTCACAAGGGTCACCGCTGAACTGGGAAGAAACTAAGAAGTATGCAGACCATGTCAGGAAACATGGTATCATTCAGTTTCTTAACATCTATAACAAGGTGAAAGAACGTCAGAAGGACGTCTTAAAATGGGGCGATGAGGTAAGGGGGTCTCATATTCTGTTCGTTACGTTAGCTAATAGCTGTTACAAGTTGGCCAACTTCTGAATTTGTAATTGTGATGTAACTGCACCATTACAGCATCAGTGTTGATATCATTCACATCCTGCGTGACAGTGGTGCAGGTGCAGAAAGTAATAATTAATGTACCGAGTATTTCGACGTGTATGGCCACTACTAGGAACTATTTCAAAGCAGCTGACATTGATGTAGACCTTTTTGTCCTGTCACTTGAAATCCATGTCACCACCATGGTAACTGGTGTAACAGTTCTCTCCCCTAAGATATTGATTTGCAGTGCACCTATTGAGTGTGTTTTAGTATTTCACTCTGTTTAAATAATTGCATACCAGCATTTGTGATGTCTTTCTATGCAGCGCCTATCCATAAGATTTCAGTGCGCCTCAGCCTGATCACAACGCTTTGATTTCAAACGATGTGGAATGTTGTTGTTATAGAGTAATCCCTCTTTCAGACAGGGGATTACAGGGTATCAGAGTCAAAGTCAAGGAAACATAATTGATGAATTGGAATGGATGTGATGGTGTCCCATTTTTAACATGGAAATATGGATACAGGCATTAGGTCTACACACTATGACGCACATTGAAGGCATGGCGGTGTTTGTAGACAGGTCCATTGAGCAAAAATAAGAAATTATTTGAATCGTTAAAGCCACAGTCTTCAATATTTCCAGTAATTCAAATAATTAAATGTGCCTCTTGATTTAGAAGAATATGACATAATGATACCTTCGTGAGATTAGTAAAACTCTTACTTTACCATATATTTAATGTAATTAATTGAACACCACAAATTGTGCAATTAAGCCTATATGTTAGAATGTCATGGAATGCATTTGCTCCATTGTTTACATTTTTGTTGGTGGCCCACTCTTTGTTGATAGGCTGTGCACAAACAGAAGATTGTGATTGTATGTCAATATAAACTGACCAGGCTACATATTTCTGTGTTTTTTTTTTCTTCTTCTTTTGAGGTGGAATACATGTTGATTGAAATGGACGAGAAAAATGAGAAAGTTCGTCTTGTTCTGAATGGAGGGGAGGTTTTAGAAACACTTCAAGACAAAGGTGAAAAGACAAACCCCAAGTAAGTCCACTTAGAATCACTTTTGAAATTTACCAGATATCAATCAAAGTTACACATTTCTCTGTCGACCAATATGGGCGGGTTACACTATAATAAAATTGCATAGGACTTTTACTGATCTGAAGTTGACAAAAAAATTATCGCAAAACCATGCCATTGAGTGTTTATGTAAGTTCCAACAATTCTCTTAAAATGCACATTTGATAAACCAATTAAAAGACTTGAGGCAGTGCCTCTGTTTTATGCGAATGTGTTTGTACAAGCCACACAGTGGTATGCTTGCTAACTGCCCATGACATCCTAAATCTGTGGAGCCAACTGAACCCAGGGGAAATACCAGTGTCAGTGGGGAATAGTAGAGCTGTAGCATTCCTCATTACTGCCTCTCTGTCGCACATACTGAAGAGCATGCCCTGAAGCACAAATGCATTGCACACAGCATTTTCCCCCTGCTGAGATAGTGGCTTATATGATCAGATAACATAAACAAAACATGTTTACTTCATCAGCATAATAGAGGGGACCTTTATCTCAGACCTTTTGTTATTTGTTTTAGACAACAGTATTAATGATGACCTCTAAAAGTTGATGGGTTTTTTTGTTTGTTTTTTTTAAATTCATGCAGCCATCCCACCCTTTGGAGGCCAGAGTATGGCAGCTACATGATTGAAGGGACTCCAGGGCAGCCGTACGGTGGCACAATGTCAGAATTCAACACCGTTGAGGACAACATGGGGAAGCGAAGGCGAGAAGCTTCATCCGTGCTGAATGAGAATGAAACACTCTGCACCATAACATCATTCCCAATGTAGGTTAATTCCTACTCTATCACTCACAAAACTATGTGTAAACTATGTTGATTACGTTTGAAGTATTTAACATTATGTTAATCATTTCAAACTGTGGTTTAGGTTAGGTTGCCCAGGCTTCACCCAGCCAGAGTACCGGCCAACACCTGTTGAAAAAGGAGTGTCCAAATCACTATTTTTCCCAGATGAAGCCATAAGCAGACATCCAAGATTCAGGTAAACTCGTTAGTCCCTTTTACCTTCTAGATGGAATACACATGGTCATAATGGCCACCAATAGATTGTATGCTAAGAAATGGGTATGCTTTGTAAGATATGTATAGCTCCCATTCCCTTTGCTGCACATGCACAAAGCAGCTGTACAGTCGATGGTGAGGTCATACTTATCATGGGCTGCGATCATTCAGATACAAGAATAACTGTATACAAATATATTGTCTGCTTGTTAATTTGTTTCTTATTTACATATTCAAGTGCCAAGCTCATATTGGCGTACATAATGCTTGTTTTAAAAAAAGAAAATGCTTAGATATTAAGATGCATCCTTTTCACTAAATGAACTGTGCAGTATCATGTTTTTCACTGGCATTAGATGCAAACTTAGAGCTCCTCATTTTCATTTCTGATCACAAAATATGCTCTTGTTTATTCTTTCAGCACCCTGACCAGAAACATCCGTCACAGACGAGGAGAGAAGGTTGTAATCAATGTACCCAGTAAGTCTGAATGAGATAAAGATACACAAAAAACATGTATGGTCCATTTGAACTCAATAATATGCTGTACCTATTTCAGTGCATTCAGTTATCTTTTATTTTCATTGTTCCCAGGCAATGTTTGCTTTGAGAAAGTGTGATGTGATGAGTCAAAAATATTAGTTCTTGGAAGTTCCATCCACTAATTTAATCTCCTTCTCCATGACAGTCTTTAAAGACAAAAGCACCCCTTCTCCATTTGTGGAGAAGTTTCCGGAGGATGATGGGGAGGGGGCCAGGGCAGCACTTCCGGATCACATCTACATGGATGCGATGGGGTTTGGAATGGGAAACTGCTGTCTACAGGTATGCAATAGTATAAACATGGTATTGCTGTAGTCCTTTTTCTGTCTTTGGGTGTCGTTTTTTCCCCAGTATTTTCATAAATTACATTGTAATTTGTCATGGGCATAGTAAGTTGACAGTTTGTAAATATAATGAGTAATTCTTAAATGTACGTTAAGCTTTTTTATGATGTTTTTCCCAGGTGACATTTCAAGCCTGCAGCATTAGTGAGGCAAGATACCTTTACGACCAACTAGCAACGTTCTGCCCCATTGTGGTAGGCATACTTTTGAAAAAAGTACAGAAAAATAGTATTGCATAGTTGTGTCAATAAAATGTCAATGTGCTGTAAAAAAGTACTTTATTTTTAACCGCATATTTACATAATTACAAATTAAAGCCATCTCTATCAGTCAAGACATTTTCAGAATGGTTGTGTCGACTGTCAAATTATTTTTATTTTGAAAAAAAACTGTTGAACTGTTCACAGATGGCCCTGAGTGCTGCCTCGCCCTTCTACAGAGGCTATGTGTCAGACATTGATTGTCGTTGGGGAGTTATTTCTGCCTCAGTGGATGACAGAACGCAGGAGGAAAGGGGCCTGGAGGTGAGCAGATAGATCTGGAAAATCTGGCTACAGAAACGTAACCTGCCTAATGCTGTTTGCCTTTCAGGGCTTTAGTGTTCGCATCTGAAAACAATTTCAGTCAGTTGTAGGAACAGGTTTTACAGGTTTTTCGTTAGTTGAAATGTTTACAATAAGAGCATTTGAAAGCCCTTCTCTAATGTACATGAACATTTGTTCTTTTCTTTGCAGCCTTTGAAAAACAACAAATTTAGAATCTTGAAATCAAGGTATGATTCCATCGACAGCTACCTGTCCTGCTGTGGCGACAAGTACAATGACATAGACCTGACAATAGATGAGGAGATCAACAAACAGCTGCTGGATGCAGGTAATAAGGAATACTGTATTATTAGTATTGTCCTATTACAAGAAACATATATTTTCCAATTTATTGGATGAATGAGTTTCATAAATATGAAGGATAAGTGCAAGACAAAATTCTCCAAAATAGAATGAAATATCCCTGCATCACTACCACATCTATTCTCTGCTCTGCCGCGTCATGTTTTACTGGGTTTCTGTTGTGGATGGCAGAAGGTTTTTGCTTATCCATTATCTGTATTGTTTAACTGGCCTTTGATACTTTTGGATAACTGATTAAACCAGGTGAATGGTTGTAATGTTTGGTTAAAATGTTTTAAAACCTATTTGGAGATGTGACCAGAATCTTGTGTTTGTAGGGATTGACAAACTGCTGGCACAGCATGTAGCACATCTTTTCATCCGGGATCCGCTGTCACTCTTTGAGGAGAAAATTCACCTTGATGATGAAAACGAGTCTGATCATTTTGAGGTGAAACATTAAAAACAATTATGGTGAAACATCATTATGTTGACTATGTGACAGCTTCCAAACAAGGACTAATTATATGTTGAGTTGTTAGGCATTTTAGTTGTATTGAAATCTCATATTGAAATCTCATCTCTCTCGTAGAATCTCCAGTCAACTAACTGGCAGACAATGAGGTTCAAACCACCTCCTCCAAACTCAGATATTGGATGGAGAGTTGAGTTCCGCCCCATGGAGGTAACTAACAACTATACCGACACATGAAGTGTTCATACAATTTTGATATTTAGCCAAATACTCAGGGTGACCATTTCCCTGCAAAACTATCTCTGTATACTTGATCGGGGAAAATGCATGGCCAGAGCTCCCTCATCAACTCTTTATTTCAAGTTATTTCAACTCTTTATGAGTGATTGTTATAGTGATGCATGATATCATTGTTTGTAGTGTACATATCACATTGTGTTTTCTATGTTTTTTTCTACATTTTAGGTGCAACTAACCGATTTTGAAAACTCAGCGTACGTTGTCTTCGTTGTCCTACTCACCAGGGTCATCCTGTCCTACAAACTGGACTTTCTTATCCCCTTGTCAAAGGTGAGAACAGTTGCAGTCCTGTTGCAGTTTTCATTTTCAGTTAATTTCTATGTGTAATAAGGCTAGTCTGATAAATCAAATTTATGAGTAAATACACTACACCCCTTTGTAGTAACACTAATCATCCTAATGCCAAACTGTTGCATAGTAATAGCTCTGTAACTACAGAGCAATGGAGTTGAGTGGTTTTTATAAGAGTCAAACAAAAAACTGCTGAACTCTTACCATATATTTACAAAGCAATTACTAGATTAATTAAAATGTTTTTTGTTGTTGATGTGTGCATCAGGTTGACGATAACATGAAAGAAGCACAGAAGAGAAATGCCGTCCAAGAGGGCATGTTTTACTTCCGGAAGGATATCTTTAAAGGTGAATATGAATGTAGTCTGAGTCCAGTTTTTTTATGGGAGGGTCTTGCCAACATGCCTGAACAGATTTTCTGAAGCATCTCCTTTTCTTGTTTCTTCCTCCCATAGGCTGCAATCCTGTCCTTGATGGCTCCTCAGCGGCCCAGAACGGCTTGGACAGTGACAGTGAGGAGTACACACTGATGAGCATCGACACAATCATCAACGGAAAGGTGCCTATATTTACAGTTACCATTTCATATACCTCTTGTCTCCTGTTCTCTGAGTTAAAACAATAGATTATTTGAATGAAAACAATAATTTCTCTGATATAAAACAATAACACAGTTGTTGCTTCTTCATCATTAGGAGGGAGTGTTTCAAGGGCTGATCCCCATCCTGAACTGCTACCTGGAAAATATGGAGGTGGATGTTGACACAAGATGCACCATCCTGAATTATCTGAAGCTCATAAAGAAACGTGCCTCAGGTATATTTACTTATTGCCAATTCAATGACTGAAACATGAATTTAACATCTGCAAGATCAAACTTTTTTTTAAAAATAAAATACATTTTTACTTTATTATTTTTTTTATGTAGGTGAACTGATGACCATGGCAAAGTGGATGAGAGAGTTTGTTGCTTTGCACCCCCAATACAAGAAGGACAGCGTCATAACTGACCAAATCAACTTTGACCTAATCCGCAAGTGTGACAGGATTGCAAAAGGAGAAGAGCGATGCCCAGAACTCATTGGAGACCCAGTCAATCGGGGGAAATAAGATGTACTGTCACAGCTTTGATGAATTAATGTGTTGTCCATCATCATTGATACACATTAGCATGAAAAGGAAGACCAAATATGTGGCTGGACAAAAAAGTGGTCCAATTAAATTTAGTTTTTAAAGACGAATAAAAAAGTGCATGTGTGCATTGCAATGGTCAAGTGTGTATTGAAGGTGTATATACTGTATCAGATTTTTACAATTCCAAAATTATTTTAATAGTTGGGGAAAATGCAACCAAGTGTGTAATAGCAATCAGATGTGTATATATTTTTTCCTCTGTTCATAGTAAGTCTGTCTGTGTGAAAGTCTGTAAATGTAGCAAACTCTTAGCTGTACATTAGAATAATTTTAATCTTGTGTGTTCTGTAAATACTGTATTTGGGCTCAGTGAACATTAACAAGAGTAATTTCTTTGCCAACTATGCCACCTATGCTGTATCTGCATTTTTCAGAAAGAATTTTGCCTTTCAAAAGAGAGAAGTGTTTGGTTTGCTGTGCTTACATTGTAGTAGAAACTTTTAATAGAAGTAGTATATGCTGAAGTGCAGGTGAAGGTGAACATTTGCTTGGAATGTTGTCTTTTGAAATAAATCTGTGTAAAACATTGTCTCAGCATATCACTTGGTTAAATGACAAATAGTTCACTTCACTCTTTATCACTTATTGTTTCTCTGATCTTTATATTATTGTGTTGACTGATGGATAAATGGTATGACATTTTGTCAGGAGACAGAACTCGGATCCTTTATCTTTCGAGAAAATATAGTCTCAATACTGAGATATTTTGTCCACTAGAGGGGGACGGTGACCAGTGCTTCACAGTGCTCAAACATGTTTGGATCATATGATTATGTACACATCTGAAATTGATTGAAGGAGGCATTTAGGATAGATCATGTCATGTCTATATTTACAGTACCTTCAACAAGTCACTTTCTGATTAATGTAGGCGTATAATAAATGGCGGCAGGGTACTCCATTCATTTGTTAATATATTATATTTGAATTAAAAGCAGTGCTAATTGGTGGCAATTTAATGTTGTCAAACGTCTGTTTCAGTTTAATGTTGCCCAACGTGTTTTAGTCTTGCTAAGCAATGACGTCTCCAACCTTTATCATGATAGCCTACTAAATGCAAGATCTCCATTTGGCCACGGTCATAATTTTCATTGCCATAAAATGTGGAAAAATGCTGACTTCTTTCATAAACCAGACAAGTTCTAATTTAGCCATGCTTTTCAGACTTAAAGGGATACGCCACTGGAAATACAACCACCTACTTTTTCTTCATACCTTGGCTATGTTTGATTCACAAAGACTTTTTGGACTGGAGTGTTTCAAAGGTGCAGAGAGGATTAGGTCTAGACATAATTGTGATGATGATGAATAGGCCATTGACAATTACAAAATATGGCTATTAAGTATCTCTGTGAGGGAACTAAAACAGCCACGGTCAGAGGAAGCATCATATTTGGTTGTGTTTTCCCCTTGAAAGTGTCCTCAAAGCATATTTTATGTCGATTGGATTAGGAATGGTGTATGCTATTCTGCAGGTCTGAAACAGAATTATCCTAATTGAGGTCGTACAAATTCTGGTCCATAGATAAAGCAAACATATTCAGTTAGCCTAAACTTCAGTTTCCTTTCTTCGCTCACATGCTATGAGATAGATAAATAACTGATTATGTACATACATGTGCATCACGCTACAGATCAGTCCTCCGCATCGTGCCATCTCTGTGGTTCGCAATGTAACCATGTGGGGGATGCAATGATGTGATTGGTCTCCACTGACCAGAAATGAATGGGGTGATATATCAGGATGGAGCGGTCTACGCCTAACATCGTTGGGACAGGATCTATATATGACCACATTTCTAATGTAACTTTTTCTGTGATCAACAGCATAACTATAAAACTAACAAACTAGGCTACATCTACCGAGCCAATCCCTATAACCTACTTGTCTCACTCGGATGACTAAATAAAATAACGAATGCTTGTAGGTGAGTGCATTTGAGCTCATTAACGAAAAAAAAGTTATAGAAATGTTACCCTCCTGATCTTCAATTGTGAAGTGTGACTACTCTTTCTAAATCAAACCAATAAGATATTGTTATCCGTTTATGACTCTGGGCTAAACTTGATTCTAGACAGATATTGGCAATATATACGGATGCCGTTACATCAAATTATAATGCATCTATATGCAATATCATATTGCATTGCTTCATCATTATACCTTTCGTCACGAAGGACACATGACGCTCTCAGGTCAGGGCAATTGGCCAGAGAGTTCATGTGTTTCTCCCACACAGTACAGTTTCCACTTACCGACGGCGCTAGTAGCCTATTTGTGCTCCGAGATTGGGCAGTCAAGGTTATACGCATCCTCCGAAGGTAGGTTACATTTTACCGTTTATGATATGAGCTGGGATATTATTATAAATTAGATAGTAGTGTCTCTTGTTTTGAAAAGTGGACATATAACAATAGTGTTTGGATTATTGCAACAACAACAACAAAAAAACAGACTTTGGTTTATCTACAATGTCGCTCTGCCTAACCTACATTGGCGAGGCTATGTAAATAGGGTGATGAATGACCTCTGTGATGCGAACGATGGCGATAGGGTAGCCTAGTACTGTGTCCGGAGTCGAGACCCGTTATGATGGTATTTGGTATATGGTATTACTACTTAATATCAAACTTATTAAAATATATTCAGCCTGTATGCTGTAGGCTATACCTATCAGCAGCCCAACAGCGCGCAGCCATATCCAACTTGGCATCAATGTAACGTAATAAGTGCAAGTTGCGTTATTGAGTACGCTGATGTTATTTTCCATTAATATTACCACCGATGTGTTTTATCACTTGAGGTAGTAAATACAAAGAAAGTTGTGGGACTGCTCGTCTGATCAGACAAAAATATATTTATCACAGTTGGGCTTACCAAAAACCCTGTTGTGAGTTGAAGGTTCAATAAATGCCCTTATATTTAGTTTCTCTTGTCACACTGACATATAACATTGGTCCAATGGTCTCATTCTGGATGGCCTATTGTTTGGCCTAAAATTGGCCTAAAATTAAAATGTGCAGATATAGACCATGGAGAGTTTCTTCAGTCTAAACACAGTTCCTGAAGTCATCATGACAAGTTCTTCTTCCTCTGCAGAACTCCATGTTCTGATTTCACTGCACCTTTCTTTTAAAGTCTACCTGTATAATAGGAAGGGCATACATATTTTGTCCTTGTCCTTAATCTGATGTACACAGTCACACTCCAGCAGTAATGCTTGAACCATTGTACCATTGTGGTAATTTACCATACATTTCAGGTGTTAAAAGTTGGGCCCTTGTGAAACAAGGCTGCAAGTTGATAAAGTATACCAAATACATCTGGTGTTGTTATTAGTTGACTACTGTACATTAATACTAATGTGTGTAACAGAGTCCACATTACTTCTTTCCTCTATCTTCCTGATCTGATCTCTCTCATCTTTTTATTCAGGGTCAGAAATGGAGATTTTCAATCATAAACTAAACATGTACATAGACTCCTGGATGGGTCCTAGAGGTAAGTGTTTGAGACAAGATCAATCATTTGGATGACAATCTGATTAAGGTTTATGCTAAAATGTTATAAATTATAAGTGTATTGTTATCTCAATTACATCTTTACAGCAAGCCAACCTTGGATTCTTTAGTCATTTTTAGTCTTGATGCAGTCATGAAGAATGTTTTTTTTGTATTGGATGTGCAGTTTCTGTTTTATGTTGTTCTCAAATCCCTCTCAGATTTCTACATTTACCCTGCAGTTGATGATTATTCTATGATTAATGCAAAATTGCAAAATTTAAGGAGATTAGATCTTTCAGACCATAAAAATCATATATTAGCACCTACCTCCTCACAAATGTTTCATGTTACATGTGCTTTACATGGTTCTGCAGTGGAATGCACAAGGTCTTTTTGCACCTCCATGATTCTAACATAACATTTCTAGGAGTTAAGCAAACATGCTTTGGTTCTCACTGCCCCTCTCACACTAGCTTATCCTCTTGTACCAATATACTTGCAGTATAACTACCCCTGTCTCACTGGAAAGGAGATACAGTAATTTGTTTGAAGGAGTATCCTGCCATATCTCTCTCTCTTTCTCCATCTCCATGTTTCAGATCAGCGGGTACAGGGATGGCTTCTGTTGAGCAACTATCCTCCAACCTTTGCACTAACAGTCATGTATCTGCTGATTGTGTGGATGGGGCCCAAGTACATGAGACACAGGCAGCCGTTCTCTTGCAGAGGCCTCCTGGTGGTCTACAATCTGGGCCTCACACTCTTATCCTTCTACATGTTCTACGAGGTAAGCAGACTTACTGCTTATTTGCTCTGACAGACGTCTGTGGGTGGTGCTGGTATCACTGAAATGCAACACTACAGGCTGATGGGAAGAGAATGGGATGATCAGGAGATTGACATAAATGCTAAGATGCCCCCATAGGTTTGCTCATTGTGCTGTGTGATTCTGTGAAGATAAGAGAAATTGTGATCGTTCAGTCAGATTAGACACAAAGCAGTGGCCACTGGCGTCGAGCACTGAATGCCTCCCTGGTAGACAATGCTATGGGGGAGTAAGTGTGGCACAGCTGGACTCTGACAGGATCATTGTTTCAACAATCAAATCTCTCATGCCTTTTCACCCACATCAGCACAATCCTCAATTGTTATCTAAAAAACCTGCTATTATTAGAAAGTTGGAAATAGCCAACTTCAAATTCTGAAATGGTTGATCAATGAATACACTGATGAATCTTCAGTGAAGGCCTGTGCTTGTTGACTTCATTGTCCTTGTGTACTTGGAGTAGTGTGATCAGTCGTGGGGGTTGTCAATGTAAGAACCTATTCACTTAGTTAACCACTTAACCTTACTTTTCACAGTTGTATAGGCCTACACTGCCTCAAGAGGTATAGTACAGTAGTTATTCACTGACAAGTGGCAAAGTCTTTTCTCAGTGTACGTGTAGGTCTAAAGTCTTTCCTCTCCTCACCACCCTGGCCAATTTAGATAATTTTATTTTTGTTAGCATTGCGGAATGTAACCATTCATAGGATTGGCTGTGCTCATAGTGCAAAGGCCACAATCATCATGTTGCCTATATGGCTTTGAGCTTGGCAGCGGACATTCTTGCGTTCATTATTTATATACATTATTTATATACATAAATATGTTCAAGTTTGCCCCAAGGTTTAGCCTACTAAGCTTGCAGGTAAAGTAAATTGAGTAATTTACAGAGATGTACCGTTAATTTGGCTATTTTTGCTAGCAATCATAACATGACGCTTGTCTCCAGAAATGACGATTGTCTCCAGTTTTGCAGTTTGTGTCATACAGACTTAGGTGTAACATAACAACATAGAACGTTGCTAAAGAAAATGCATACCAAATTTTCATGCAAATGTTTTTTTTTAATATATATATTAATAAACGTGCAACATTCAGAAGTTTTGGACCACATAATGTGAATCTACATAAATGTATGTACATAATGTGTCCTAGAATGACCACTGCCAGCTCATAGCCATAAATGTGGCCTTTCTAAGCCTAGAAGTAGTTGGCCTTTGGACAATCACTGAGTAATTCATTAAACTTGGCCCTCTAAAACCGATGTCACCTGATTTCATTATAAGTACAAAGGCCCTGGTCAGGACACGTACAAATTTATTTTCTCATTGCGTAATAGGTGTAGTATAAGATGTGATTTAAAATTGCGAAATTGAATTACTGTATGAGAGCAAAAAAAGTATATCTGGCAGCTTGTTTAGTTGCAGTTGATGCAGGATGACCACAGTCTAAAATAAAGCTTCTAGTAAGAAATCCCCCACTCACTGTGCATTTTATTAAGTCAGTATTGATGAGGATGACCTCTTAAGCTAATTAGCTTTTTTTTGCAAGAAAGGCAGGTGGAGATTGGGTCTTCACACATTCCATGAATCAGCATTATTCCACCCAATTCTTTCTTCATTTTACTAATCATTCTTTTGTTTTGAATTAAGTATTAAGAATATTATAGCCCAGTGAAAACGCTAGCCTACACAATGTTATTGCAAAAATGTTGTAGGTACAAGATAGCTAGCACAGTAAAACTGATGGTGTTTTGAAAAAAAACAAGCCTAACAATGTGATTGCTGAAGCATTCCAATTCTCTCTGTGTAGAGACATTCGTGTTTAATATGTGCTCTGCTCTACATGTGTGGGATTACACAGCTGAGTAGTGGAGCACATCTGCCAGTCCGTGGCCTGTCCCTACCCCTCTCATCCCCATGCACAGGGGCAGGCCAATCACTCTCCTGGTGCCAGAATCAGATGATAATCCTGCTGTATGCCTCCAAGTCATCACAGTCATTAGCTCTGTACAGGCCCTGTGTTCTTTCACATCATGTTCTGAAATGGGTTCTGTCCCAAGCCCCAAGCAGAAATACATAGCTAGAATAATACACTTTAACCTGAACCTAAATCAGCCTTTACATGCTGTTTTCCATACACTTAACTTTTTGTTTTGCCAGGCAAAACATTGTTAACTTAGTCAAGGCAGTGTTGAATAAAAACAGCCTTTTGCATCCCAAATGTGAGGAATTATGTGAACAAGGCCTCCATTTAGAGAATGTGGCAGCACTGGTCAGAATGAAAGACATTGCTCTAAAACAATAAACAATGCAGGGTCACAATATCACACAACAGAAATGGGACTGGCATTCTGGCTGGTAAAGAAGAGAATAAAATGGAGAAAAACAAGCTTACTCAGGGAGATAGACTGTAGCATTGACCACTTCATTTCTTCACACTAGCACCAAGTATTTGAAGCTAGCATCCAAAATGCCAAACAGTTAACTCTTAACAGGGTAGAAAGCATCATTGGGATGTGAGAAAGTAAATCGATTTTGGAAGTGGGTTTTGATGGCACCCTACTACTGATCTATCTCCTACCACTGATCTAGAACATAATCTCTGCTATGGGTCCTATGTCACTGAGGTAATTTAAGATTGCATGACACTTGGTTTGTATAGTATAAGAATTAATTGATGTGATATAATATGACAAGGACAGTGAAATATGTGTGTGTCAATTCAAGCTTTCTGGCAAGATTCTTTGATTTTGGTCCACATTTGTCTAAACCATGTCACTTTGTCTAGCTATTGTCTGCTGTGTGGAACGGGGGTTACAACTTCTACTGTCAAGACACACACAGTGCAGGAGAAGCAGATAATAGGGTAAGTCAGTCATTCTACAGTAGACAGCAGTATGTTTATAGACAGGGATTAACATTTTTATAGTGTACAGACAGTATAAGAGCTACCATAACCTGGAACTGAATTACACCTCAAGCTTACAGTAGCTACTTATTTCATGGGGATGTTCATGTTTCTCTTTTGTTTTATGTTGAATTGCATAAGAGAGAAAACAGATTCAAAGGCTGTATATTGGTTGTAAAAGTTCAGTGTCATCAGAAAAAACTAAAAACAAGGACAAGAACTCCTTTAGCTGGACCTTACCCTTTCATTTATTCTCTTTTAATTCATCCTTGATTTATGGAAATTACATCTTCGGGTGATTTACGCGCTTCAGCACAGATACAGACACTAGCTAGATAATTCATTGAAAAGAGAAAATTGTTACCAGACAGTAATAAACATTTTTTTTTAAATTTTCTTGTTCTTGTGGTTGTGTTTTCTAACTATTGGTACAATTTATTTCAGCCAGTACCTACAAATCCTAGCAGATAAGCCGCAGAGACAGACAGTCTATTTAATCTCTGCTGTGTCATCAATGCTGACTCTTTTTAATGCCCCTTGGGAACATTGGACACTGAGGGGACACTTGCTCACACTGAAAAGTGCAACTAAATTGCAGTTCAGTTGTGATTAAAACGTAAGCGTGTTCCTGCTGTAGATGTTTTCGTTTTTTTACTTTGTCCTGAGATTCAAGGGCACTCTGGAGCAGGTTACCACTCAGCACATTATCAAGATGTGGGCTTTTGTAAAATGATTTGCACGAGGCATTTCTCACAAAGGATGACAAAGCTGGTGAAAGCTTGATTCTCATTTATGTTTGTTTCCTCATCTTAGATCATACATGTCCTTTGGTGGTATTACTTCTCCAAGCTCATTGAGTTTATGGACACCTTCTTCTTCATCCTACGGAAGAATAACCATCAGATCACGTTTCTACACATCTACCACCATGCTAGCATGCTGAACATCTGGTGGTTTGTCATGAACTGGGTGCCCTGTGGTCACTGTGAGTGAAAAACAATTGTACCTTCATATCCTCAACACTAGGTGAAGTAACCAAGCTTGCAGTTTTCATACTGAATAATTTCGATTTTAGACCCATTACAGCCAAACCCAATGGGCCTTGGAGGCAATCTGGGATTTGTACATGTATTTTTTTACTTTTAAATTAATGATATATATCCATTGATTCTTGAAGAATATAACTGTTAAATGCCTCTTGAGCATAATTCAACTCTTACCCCATCAGAACCCAAAATATAAGCTGTTGTTTGCAAACAATGTAATTGTAAACAAATAGCTATAGTTTCAAAATAGGGTTAAAACGATCATTTTGATCTCATGGATGGTCAGTCCTTGTATTCATAACTTCGCCTATTAATTTCAACATAGTCTCCAACAGAACACGTTCTGGGGGATCATTTCTGCAGACCAAAGAATACCTTCTGTGTGCACGTATTATACCGGCGTTGATCACCAGTGGTGCTGTAAGATACGTCAAAAACTAAAGATACGTTGTGTGAGAGTTACGTGAATTGCAAGATACGTTACTGAGAGTTATGTGAATTACCACTTGTGTGGAGGTTAGGCAGTATTAGGCATTAACTTTGAGTAGTTAAGGTTAGGGTAAGTTGTCAGGGGAAGGCATTAGCAAATATTAGTATAAGCAACAAGAATTAGCAAGAATAGCATTTGAGATTAATGTATTTCATGACTGCACAGGATGCGTTTTTCAGAGTGTTGTTCGGTCATGTACCCTCACCTTCTCTTAACTGCTTTACCTCCTCGCTCCAGCACACACTGTCCTAGAACACAGTGATGTAAGCAGCCCTCTGTGTTTTACCCTAAGGACACTGATAGCTGAGATTGCGAAATAACACCTTTTCTCCCTTATGTACTATGTATCATTGCTGCTGCAGTATACATATTATCTGATTAGAGGTGGTTATAAGACAGACTTTAGGTAGGGTAAATAGCACGAGATGTTGTGAGGTGTCATTCTTTGTTTCTAATTGTCATTCTGTGATTGCTTTGACCCTGCCACTGTAGATGAATGACTCTCCCCCTTTCCTCTGTCTCTTCCCTAGCATACTTTGGTGCTTCCCTGAACAGCTTCATCCATGTCCTGATGTACTCCTACTATGGGCTGTCAGCTGTTCCGGCCATGCGACCCTATCTCTGGTGGAAGAGGTACATCACACAAGGACAGCTGGTGAGTCTGGTCTCTGCAATATCAAAAACCTCAAGAGATGGACTATTACCGGCATAATATTGTTGAGGTCATGCATTGCTCATTTAAGAGCAAAAATAATACCTTTATTAATTTTAAAATTCAGAATTATGTGATTTTGCACCATTGGTATACAATTTACACATAAAATGTCAAAGGGACACAAAATGTCTGCTATTCATGGGATGATCCTTAAGGCTATTTGAGGTTAAACAATTGTGCATCATTGGTAGCGGGTGAGAATGGCGTGTGTGTGTCCCCTTTGTCCTTTGTACTGTACTTGATAGCAATGTTTACTGTGGACCAGTGTTGTAAGTACACAAATGTTGTAAGTACACCAGTGTTGTAAGTACACCGGGTTGTACACACTCCATTGCTATTTTGGAGATGTTCCAACACTCTCAGATTATTTTCTGCTCTCCTACCTCTGCACAGTACGCTTTATCCATTAAAATTGAATGAAAGCAACATTTCCCCTATCCATTTAAGGTATTTTTAGGCATCAGATCAATGGTACTTATTCATGCATAGTCATGTGTGTGTGTGTGCTGGTATGTAGTTAACAAACCATTAATTTCAGTTGGGTCTCATTTCATTTCTAGATTCAATTCTTTTTAACCATGTCCCAGACGATCTGTGCAGTCATTTGGCCATGTGGGTTCCCGAATGGCTGGCTGTATTTTCAGATAGGGTACATGGTCACCTTGATTGCCCTTTTCTCAAACTTCTACATGCAGGTGAGCAAATTAAAAATTGTTGCTGATTATTATTTTATTATGCCCAGCATTATACATTGCCCTGGTGATGTGATTATTACAGCGTTGTCAGTAGTGTTGTTGAGATCGACCTTTGGATCACAGCTTACACCTCTTCATCATTTTGATGCTAATGTGTTACACCCCTCTGTTTTTAGACTTACAAGAAACATAGTGTTTCGCTAAAAAAGGAGTATCAGAATGGCTCGGTTGCTCCTATGAATGGCCATGTGAATGGGGCAACACCCATGGAAACCATTACGCACAGGAAACTGAGGGTGGACTGATGCATGAGTAACCTCACAACGCTTACCGTAGAATATATAATGTTGCTAGGATAGGAATGATGTGTAATTTCTTATGAAGAACCTAGCATATTCACTATAAAAACAAATAAGCCATAGCCATGTTTATCTGAAGAGAGATGCCTAATATTTTGCACACCACAACCTATTATTATTCATATTGAATCAAAGTTCATTAGGACAAGTATAGCAGAGGGAGTAAAGAACAGTTGCTCCAGCGACCCATGTACTCTCATTGCCAAACAATATTTTCAAGTATGGCTGTCCTCAGTGTGGTTTTGATTTATTTGGTGCGGGCCTAGTCTCCACCAACACCCGGCATATCTAAACCTGGTAAATTGCAGTCTGGCAAGAGAGACGAATGTAGGTGTAGCCCATTCTTACAACACAAGTGGGGACAAACAGTAGCTTTAATCAACATTGATCTATACAGAAATCAATGTTATAATCCCACATCAGGAAGTTAATTAGGTCATACAACATATGCACTTCAACAGATCCATGATATACTATGTTATGGAACGGCAAACACTTGCTTGCATTTTCATTTCTGTGAAATACGATGGGTCACATTTTACATTCAGTTGCATTATTCCTTATTCCACTTGTGTAATGACACACACCACTCAACTCCATACACCATGCTATTACCAAATTATAACAGTGTGTTAACACAATGTTGTTTGAGTGGTTAGTGTTACTACACGAGTACAGCACAAGGGCAACTTGTAAAGGTATTATCATAGAATGTCATTAGAATTTATACAGACTGATGTATTGGTTAGATAATTAGCTTCGAGCGAGCCATTCTATCTTGCATACAGTACATCTGCATGTAACATGAGTGAAGATTAGACATCAGTTTGATTATGACACTATTATGACATATTTGTAATGTAGCTAATTGTTCAAGTGAAGTGTTGCCAGTTCCACCAATGATCACAATTTGAAACGTCTTCCTTTGGTCTGAAATGTACATTTGAAATATATAATGTTTCTATTATTTCTGGTTCCAATCTCCTAATTTACAGAACAAAACCATTTTGATGTTACGTTTTAAAAAGAGTACTTTGGTTACTGGCCATACAAAAGCCTAATGTTCTTTAAACATACCCAGAATTAGGTCAGTTCTTCTTCTTTTGCATGTATGGTACATTAAAATGAATCATTCCTATTGAATGATGTATTGGTAAGACCACCTGTTGCACTGTTCAAGTATCAACTTCATCCAGAGTATGACAACACTATCTACTATAGACAAGTGCACATTTATGCATTGTAAATGCATGACTCAGGAGAGCTATAGTTCAAAATATATTGCAATAATAGCTTTGTCCATTGTCAGTATCAATTGATCAGGTTTGCTAAGCATTCTGCTATAAAATGGCCATGATCAGAACCAAGTTCTTTAAATGCGACATACTAAAGGACATTTTATATTTCAGGTGTTGCTTGATATATTATTTCTATTGCTGTAGCAAAACTTTGTGTACAGTAGGATGATAATGTTTGACAGCCATTTACTGCACAAGACTATGACTACTGTAGCTACTGTACAGTGTCTCTCCTACATTTTCCTATTTTGAATGTATTATCTACTTAATTGCAACATGTGAAACAGAAAGCAAAAAAGCAACTACCCGATTGATAGTGCCATGTACTGTGTTATGACAGATACAGTAGATGTGTCAAGTCAACCAACAAAAGTGAACTCCTAATATGGACTACACACACTTTAATATTCAGCATGCCTCTGGATATTAAAAAGTGAGAATCTCTGGCATGTCCTCCATGAAAGGCTTTCATTAGTCATACAGTATATCTTTCAAGTTATGCTGGATTCATTGTTGGACTTCTGGGTGGTTTAGTCAAGTGATATTTTGAATAAGATCAGACAACTTTTCAAGATGAATACTGTACTAACCTTGGAATGTCAAGCTTTTGTCACATGAATGATTGAAGGGGATAGCTTGGCTGTTTCTATGCCAGTGTTGCTTATTATGCTTCTAGGCCTACATACAGGCGATGGTTTAGATATGATTGCACACACACTCTTCACTCTGTTGATAGTAAAATGTATATAATTGTAAACTAGTCATTTACACCACTGAATCACCATGAAAGCCCAAGTTCTGATTTATTGCCACCATTTCTGCAACCAAAGTCACCCCTATATCATAATCTGTATGCTTTCAATGTTTGTAAAATCCAGGACATGGATTTAGTACATGTAGGTATGGGCTAAATGTACAACCATAGATATAGATTTAATATTCATGTTCATGTTTGATACTGTGTTTTAAACCCACTATTTTATCTTACAAAGTTGTAGCCTCTTTGTTTTCTTATTTTATTAGATTGAATCAGGCTAAATCAAGTTAAACCTCACATTTGCCATGAAGTTACATTTTGTGGCTTTATGTTTCCTCAAAATTGTTGCCTTAATAGATTTTGACACATTGTACATGTTTCACTTGGTTTGTTTTACTCATTATTATTGTAAGACTTATTTATGGTCATATATTGTCGTCCACATATGCCTTAATTATGAAATGCAGGGGCCAAATCATCAACTTCTGCTGTAGAGATGTATCTCGCTTTGAAAGCCATTCACAAATCAATACCTGTATGTCCTCATTCACTGAAAAGTGGAAATGCTTCTCTATCAGATGTTAGAATGATGTAATCAACTGTTGAGAAAATTGTTAGCATTTTTTTAATATTGGCATGAAAACAGTGTGACACATCAACATTCACATGTCCCCCAAATCTGAGTAGACTGCAATAATTTTACCCAGAGTAGACCTCAGCTTTCTAAAAGTGCTAGTGAAGGCAGCCTCACATTAGTTTGTAGTGTCACTACAGTTTGCAGTTTGCATTTGTAATGTCACTGGAATTGGAATTAATAAAAGCATTAATGTTTCTCCTGCATGTCCTGTGGTGTATTTAAGGAAGTAAACTAGAGCGCTCTGATCAAGCAGAAATGCCTCCCCAGAAGCACCAGGATCTTAATATCACACTTTGGGCACCTGGCAATTATCACTTTCTTCCTTGTTATGGTGCTTTATCTCCATGTTGCTATTATTAGGCCAGTTTCCAAGTGTGCACTCACAGTTCTGCATCCAAAAGCACTCATTCAGAGCTTATTCACTCTTCAAAAAGGTTTATTCATATGTTCCTGTAGGGGAACCCTTTGAAGAACCTTTTTGGGTTCCATTTAGAACCCTCTGTATGAAGGGTTCAACATGGAACAGGGTAAAATGAAAAAAAAAAAAACTGTTTTGATACTAACTATAACCTTTCTTTCTATGGGTGTTTGACTTATCATGGCACAAATCTCCCTGTATTGTGTCATCTCAATAGTTCCTGGTATGGGACTAAGCTATCATCATATTAGTGAAGCACTATTTCATTCTACATGTGAAAAGATCTAATGAGCCTTACACAACATTAGGATCCAAATGTCATATTTATATGAAGGTTTTATATTTCTATATTTAATTTAGACAAATATCACCATGGAGAACCTTACACTTCGATAAGGTAGTGATGCCAGCAAGCTTCCAATCATCATAGTAATCCGATACAAATTTCATGTAGCAGATCAAATATTTTTGCTCTAAATCCTTTTCAGCCCTCAATTCCTAGAATATGTCATAGGTGGATTATGTGTGCCCTTATCTAGACAAGTGATTTAGAAAAATTAAATCATTCAAATGTGTGTGGGGCAGGGCAGAGTGCTCTATTCTGATTGAGGTTGTGTAAGAGGAGCTTAATCAATGTGTTTTATAGTGTGTTAGTGTGTGATATGCCTTTTAGTAACAAATGATTGAGTGCAACTTGGGACATTTAGTGCAATGAGTCGTTCTTGGAAGGTAATCATTTACTATCCCAAAACGTTCAGTTCACCAACTGCAACCATGTATTTTTTTTAAAAGCAAACTTAGAAAGCCATGCTTTCTAAACTGATAACATTCTAATGTATTACTCTAGACACACTGATGGTATGCCCATAACTGATTCCTAAATCTAGTAATAAAAAACACAACCACACATTGAGTCAACCTTTGTTAAGGCCAGTCAACAAAGAAAAAATGCCTGGGATTTTTATTTATTTTTTCAAACATTTATTGTTTAGAACAGGTGAAAAATGTCCTACTTATGTCCTTATAATTTGCACATCTATATAATTTTCAAAGCAGAAAAATCAGTAGTCAGACCATATTTGCTGTGAACCCTAAACATCAGCAAGTGTGAAAACATCTGAAGATGTAGAGAGCAGGTGCATGTTGATATACATTCATGGAAATTATATTGCAGCACAACAGGCAGCGAAATATGCCAACAGGCAGAGAACTATGCATTTTGTCTAGGTGTTGTGTAAACAGTTGGGTGGTCTTCAGTAGTGAAGTGTGCATCTTTCTCAGCTGCCCTACAGTGGACGTTCAGAAAATGCTGTGTAGCTCTTCACACGTGCAAAGATAAGAGGCGTGTACATCTTGTCCAGGTCAAAAGCTGTGACGACCGTCTCCCCAGTTGATCTAAAGAGAACATGGTTTTCAATTTCAAGTTGTCATGGGAGATGGATATAACAACTGCGCTTCAAAAGTAAGAGTTCATAGACCTACACACATATCCCCTAATAATTCTCTCTCTTGCAAAGACAATACATTAAAAGGTAGCTTAAATGCAATCAAATTAAAGCCATAATAGAATCAGTAGCCATGACTGTACCCGTAGGTGATGTGGCAGGAATGGTGGATCCAGACTAGTTTGTTGAAGCGTTGACGCCCCCCAGAGGCCAACTGCAAGCCAACATGAAAGCTGTGCTCTATCTCAGGCGCTGGGTTCCGCCTGCAGAACCGGTTCCTCTGAAACTCTCCCACCTTCTGTCAGAAGAGAAAACACATACACATGGTACAGGCTGTTTCTCACAGTCACATGAGGACAGTCAATACAGTAATGTGTGTCTAAGAGCTTTCTGTCATCATGATACTATGGCCCCAGTCACTGTTTTGAAAGGCACCCTTTGTTCCAGTTGCATTATTTGTCTATTGTTCTACTTGCAAATTAAGTTGCCCAAGGCAGTTAAGTGGAAGATGGAACCATCGCAGTCCTGTTGAGTTTCAGGTGTAACAGGAGCGCAATATCTCCTTTCACTCACCTCTTCTTTCCTCTTGGAGACGACAACAAAAACTTTGGTTTGATTGTCTGTGTCCTGTGACAGACGGTAATGGCCACACATAACAGACTCCATCCTGTGTGAAGAGAAAAGCCATAGGTCAAACACCAATGTCAAAATGAATTCAAGTAAGGTACACCCAAATACTCCAACACATACGTCAGGCCACCTCTGCTCCTTTTAGTATAGAAAAGTTGTCTGTTTTAGTCTGTTAATAATTTTGTCCTCACACCCAATGAAGGGATGTACGTTTCTATCACACTACATCCTCAGATAAGAATGTTCCAAATTAACCTGTTGTGAGTTTGACGATTTACAGTAGTTGTACCATTTCCACAGCTTTATACTTGATGCCAATATGTGCTACAGTAAGTGTAGTGGATAACAGAAGTTTTCAATACAAAACCTGGAGTTTCTGCTGCGCAGACGAGGAACAGTAACCAGTGGGTCATCAGGTGTGGTCAGCATCATGACTTGGCCATCAGGGAAGAAACGCAGGTACCTGTGACACAAATGGTTCAGCTCATGATCAACTGTGCAGTCTTTTAGCATATCATAAACATTTGACCAATAACAGACTGAAACATCTACCTGTAGTATTCCACCTGGTGCCAAGCCCTGTAGAATCCATCAAGGGATTCCTCTCCCTGACGAATGTATACCGTTTTGCTGATGTAGACACCTGCACAAACATATATTGAATTCAATGGATCTAGTTTTAGTGATTAAACTTTTAGTAGCTTGACATACATGATCATAAAAGCAAGTATAGAGGACATACAATACTACTAGCAGCAACCGCTCCTAAGGACGGTCATAAATCATCATACAACAGCATTGGTAGTGGTAGTGGTAATGTGGTAATGTGGTAGAGGTAATTGTTCCTTTGAACATCCCTCCAAAGATTTCATTTTAAGAATAGCCAGTGTGTTTCCTAAGCAATGGCTATCAGACATTTTCCCTCCTGTTCTGTCCATTCCATCTCTCCTATTATAGGCCACAGGCTGTCACGGGTAGGCTGAAACAAATAGCAATCGGAGCGTGTGTGACCTTCATAGGTGCTTCTTTTACTGTATAGGTTATTATTTCAAAGCATGTACTGTATACATTTGTAAAACAAAGAAGCCTGTGAGCACAGAAATTAGAAGCTTTAAAATGATCAACCTGCACGCAAAGAACAGGTCTCAGAATCTACAGTAGCCTACTAGGAGCCTTAGGAGCATCTTGATGAAATCGAAAGTTGCAGGTAGAAATTCATGCGTGTACATTGTAGCCTAGTGTTTCTTTAATGTGTGTGAATTCATTAATTTATTTTTGTTTTATTTGATAGTATTATTTGAAAGCAGCCCACAGATTTGGGTTAGTTGGAGACATCGGATAGCAGGCCATGGGCATGGACGCAGGGGGGAGGAGTTGGAGTGCTTATTTGACAATTTTCATTCATTTTAAAGCTTGTACTACAGTATTATTTGAAAAGCAGTCCAAGAATTTAAGGTTTAGTTTGGAATTAAAGGGACACTGAGAGCGGGCTAATCGGACACGCATTTTACAGCCCAGCCCAGCCTAAGCACCCTAACCCATTGACGTGCCATTTACCCACTATGGTAAAATATTGTTAGATCTGATTCCTTTGACTTAATGTTATTCTACCTTTTAGGCCTAGCCATTTTTACAATGACATTGTCACAAAGTAGGAAAGCAGATACTGGGAAGGAATAACATTACAACTTTCACATGGCAGACTTGGTGCATTACTCTTTGCAATTCAATTCTGCTCCAAAGCACGTAGGTTATGGCAAAAAATAGGCTATTTAGTTGTTATTTAAAGCCTAATGATAATGATTCCAGTTTTTATATTTTACTATCTAGAAGGACTGCCTTCAAAATAAAGGTGTTATTGCCATAGGACATAGGAATTCACAAAAGACAAATCTATCTTGAGGCAGACTGTGTGATTTTCCAAGTGTGTAAAGTCTGGAATGCCTATTTGGCGAGATATGCGTGCATCTTTTCAAAGTGGGAATACCAAATATTGGAAAGTGAGGAGCCTGAAGTGCATAAAAGGCGCGGAGCACAAGGAAATCAGAACAGACCCCAATGAGAGCAGTGTGTGTGAGGCAGGTGACTATTTGTAGCCCAAGTTGTTTAGCCTGTTAATATATTGACAACGTTGCTTTCAGTTTTACATTAGGCCTATTTGAGAGACAGCCCACTGAGTGCAAGGATTTGAGGGTAGGAGTTGAGATAAGCTAAATGGGACATTGTGGATGCAGTTGTTACAGTAGCCTATGCCTGTGGGCATGGACCCATGGGGTGGAACGTTTCTGCATATCAAACCATAGAAAAAGAATGAAGAAATTATATCTCTATGTATCAAACATTGTGTCACACAGGGGTATTATGGGTATATTGGGGATATTCATACACCACAGTAGATTTGTTTATCATGTTCCCTTGACAACTTTTGCATTTGTTTAACCGTTGTATAAAAGCAATAAAGCTGTGATTTATCGTCAGTATTCTCACTTGGTAGGGGTGACAATATGTCACTTGGTAGGAGAGACGGGCATTATTGTTTAAGTAGACCATGTCACACTCATGGGCAGCCTGATTCGTTTAAGCCCAAAACCGTCCGGCCCAGAACTTCGGAAGATTACTTGTTGCACTCTCTCTCTTGCTTAGAGCATTACATAATAGATATGACAAAAAGCATATTTTATGATGATAGCAGGGTTTCTCAAAGGATAATAAGTGGATTTGTGTTTACCATCAAAGCGCACCCGTGGCCGCTCAAGGAACATCTCCCTCCAAGACTTGAAGGGCACCAGTTTGGTACAGTTACGGCCCCACACTCTCAAACAGGCTAAGCGCCAAATCTCAGGATCCCTGAGGAGAAATCAACACCATCAACTTCTTTCCACTTAAAAAAAATATGATGAATTTTTGAAAATAATATGAAAATAAACAGATATTAACATTAATTATCTACGGTACAACTAACATGAACTCTGTTTGATAGCCTAGTGTGTACAGACCAGTGTTCTAGAGCGGAATCTCTGGCATGAATTGAAACTCTTGGAAGTCATGTTTATGATCACAAATGAGACCTTGCACAAATGTAAAAGCCACGGGAGACTAGGGAGAGCTGCTCCAGAGCACGCATGTCCAGGTCACTGGACACAACCCAACGAAAGATGTACATCAATACCTCTGGAGGCAAGGCTGGGGACAAAAGGAAAACAGAACAGACTGATAGTGAGAATCCTTCAAGTTTGTGTGAAGGGAAAGCAGACTGAAAATCCACCAAAGTAATGCAGAACTAGGTAACCTATACCTGAAATGTGCATCTGAGTCATCTCCACCACAGGAACACATATTTTTAGAGGGGAGTCTTCCAGAGTGAGCTGCTGTTGGAAGTAGGTGAGCAGATCCTCTATTTCACCATCGGTGTCATTCTCCATGCTAGAAACAAAATGTAGAAATCAATTGGTAAGATAAAGACTTATTTCTCATGTTTTCAGCAAAAAGGATAAAACTCCTGTTAATATGTCACTTTAAGGCAAGTATACTACAGAGCTGTGACAAAGAGATTAATCCTTTCAATTTCTTGTCAAAAAAATTCAGAGAGCTTACTAATTCCCACCAACTCGGTCTGGGTCAGGGCTGTAGTTGATTTTAAACTCGATGTCAGGCACAATCTGCATCGCTCTGCGGTAATACTTAATTGCTGAAATTGAAGAAGGAAAAAAAGTCTTAGTCATACAATTTTACTAAATCGCAAATACAGACACAACTAATGGCAAATCTGATGCTTTGAGATTTTAAAAGGTCTTCATTCCCTGTTTCCACCCCCCAAACCACAGAACTCTGGAAACTCAGTGGCAGTTACATTTGCCAAAACCTCTCCAAACATTTACAAACAGAAAATGTAGGGGCCCACTCTGATCAGATTGAACAGATCATTATCCAGTGAAATTTCTATGTAAGAAACAGTCAACATATTACCAATAATTTTGCTGACAATGTTGTTTCACAGATATACCTTCATAAACAGCTCCATTCTGTTCTTCCTCAACAGCTTTTAAGAATAGCTCTCTAGCCTAAGGTGATGGAACAAAAGTAATTAGAAATATAGTGCTGTGAAATCAGTTGAAAAAGTACTCATAGCATAGCACATGCAGAAGTAACAAAGCAGCTTACTTTTTCCTCCCGAGCCAGTTCCTGTTTTCTTCTCAGGTCAGCTTGCAAAAGACCTGTATTCATCCCACTATACCTGGAGCTGGGCTTCAATTCTGACATCCATTGAGCTCTGAACACATTAAGCTCTACCTATACAGATGAGGCAAGTAGTACATACAAAAAATAGTCCATATTTATTTAGCCCATATTTAGTATTTAGTTTTTAGTATTTAATGCTGGTCTCCTGACCTATAATTGCACTGTCTTGCCTTACCTTTTTGCACCTCACCAAATCATACTTGAATATCTTGTACCACAGGGTCAGTCCCTGCCCTGTCACCCTTATCATACAGCCTCAGAACATCAATGTGGACTTGTTTGTTACCTAGTATTTAGTATATTTTTCTCAGTATCTTTATTCTTATCTGTCTATAGCATTCATATAGACTTCCTGTTTACAATCGTGCTTATGTTGTATGTGTATGTTATGTGTGATGTCTCTATGTCTTTAAGCTACTTGGAACCTGAATTTCCCCTAGGGATAAATAAAGTTTCTATCTATCTATCTATCTATCTATCTATCTATTAAATGGCAATACATTGGCTACTGTAAGATTAGACTGTTGGGAAACAGGCCAATCATTTGGAATTGGTTTCACCACACCACAAGTAAAGGATTCCTAAAAGCCCAGAAGTTGTTGCTATCTACCGTAGTCATTATTAGCTACGGTTCTTACATTGAGGTGAGAGTCATCTGTACTTTCATCCTCTCCATCTTCTACCATACCACCAGAATTTACATTTTCTTCAGCCTGTGAAAATTAAATTGTATTGTAAAATTAATGTTAATAATAAGATTGAGCCAAAACACATCATGAACACCAACATGTCTGGCTGCCTACGACATTTATATGACTGAGACGGTCATCAAACAAATGACTAGCTAAGTGATTTGAAGCTCCCAACAGAAAAGGGAGAGGCTAGAATGTGTGTATTCCAGCCCGGCACTGGGAGGTGTGCAAGTGCTGGGCTCGGATACAAATGTGCAGTCCTCCCACATTGCTCCCCAAGGGAATTGATGTTGAGAATAGACTACTTTTAGGTACAGCTGAGCGATCTGCCAAAATACTGCACAAGTTAGAAAACATGATCCCTTGTGCCTCTGCTCTGGCCTCTTCTGCAGGCATGCCCCACCCCCTCTGGTAAACAGTCAGCTACTACTAGGCTGTTGACGTGTCATACTTGGCATGATTAACTTGTCAGTCACCTGGCTAGCTAGTTTAGCTGTATACATAACATTTGCCAATTGATCTTTCAACCGATTCTATTTACTAGCTGGGCAGATCAACTTTTTAAATCATTAAGAGGAGACAACGTTAAGAGAAGACGTCAAACAGCAGTGTGCGGAGTGAGAGACGGGTCCACTCACTGCTACTAACTAGCTCATAATAGCTAGCTGCTAGCTGCAAGTTCTAAAGCAAGCATATTACGTTAGCCTCATAACAAAAAAGATTGAGCGACCATTGGCTTATCTGAAAGCTCTTCTGTTCTCCGCAACTGATGAGGCTCTACAGTTCAATCACGGTCGGAAAAGCGCACAACACAACGGGAAAATTTGCGAGCTCGTAAGAATGCAGCCATGTCGGTGACTCGCCTCCTCGAGCTAAGACTAAGCAGCAGTTGCAACCTACTAGGGGGGAAGAGTGGTTGACGTCAGTACATCATGTGGCGTGCGCTCACATTAATTACTGTACCAAAAAAACACATTAATTACTGTACAAAGCCGTTTATTAGGTGGACTATTGTTCTTCGACATACTTATTAGATGGGCTTGCTTCATTGATTAATTCATTGATCTTTCTATGCCTCCCCTCTCATCTATCCATCCTCTCTATCATCTATCCATTCATCCATCCAATCAACCAACCTAACAACCTCACTTTCTTTCAACTACCCAGAATATCTTCATCAACTCTGATAAAAGCTTTCTGAAACCTTTAAAACCTTTTAAACTGTCAAGCTTTTTGTAACTCCAACAACTCTCATCTGGTTAACCAGTCAACTCTACCATTCTCAACCACTCCAGGAATCAACTCTACCCACTCCACTGAAGTACCCCTGGCTCATCCTCTCTCTCTCTCTCTCTCTCTCTCTCTCTCTATCCAACTAACCAAACCATCTCTAACTTTATCCTCTACCATAATAAGACTATCTCACTTTCTTTCAACTACCCAGCAAATCTAGCTATCTATCGAAACATTTTTTAACCTTTTCCACTACCAAAATGAGACTTTGCAAGCCCACAAAGTATTCTTCTGAAACTTATTTTTCTAGTTATCAATGATACAACGATGTTATATCTCTCTACACATTTTGTAGTGTTGCACCACATGCACCGTCCTTACTTTATTTAAGTACCAAACCATATCTGACCCAAAGCTGAGATCATGGAACATGTTGTATTATGAGAGATGCTCAGCAGAATATCCCAACCTAAAAGCAACCACAGACCCCCATTATGAACTTTTACCAATGATTAATGGGTGCGCTCTTTTAGCTTGCCACCTATGGTGGTCAACGATGTGTCTATGGTTACACTAGACTAGACAGTTTGGTTACCGGTACTCATGACATTACTTAATGTAAATCTGAAACTGTGTAACATAAAAACAATATGGTATAATTTCATCTCGCCTTCATGCTGGTTTGCTATTATACGCTGGTGCGAACAAAGGGTCACTTGCTGCAAACATCATTCTATTGCTATGCTTCTTATATACAGTGCCCTGCATAAGTAATGAGACAGTGAACCATTTTTTCTTCTTTTGGCTCTACACTCCAAAGGATTTGAAATCAAACAATTACTGTGAGGTTAAAGAAGAGATTCTCAGTGTTTATTTGATAGTATTTGTTTACATATTGGTTTCACCATTCAGAAATGACAATACTTTGTATGCATAAAATTGGGACAATAGGCTTGACAGGTGTTTCTGGTAAGTCAGGTGTGTTCTGTCACATCATTTGTGCAGGCATAAGAGAGCTGTCAATGTCTAGTATTGATTTTAGCTTTGGAGTCTGCTATTGGTGTCTGTCAACATGTGGACCAAAGCGGTGTTAATGAAAGTCAAAGAGCCTTTATTAGGCTGAAACATCAGAAACAGAATCAGAAACATAACCAAAACCTTAGGCTTGCCAAAAATAACAGTTTGGAACATCATTAAAAAAATCTTTTTTTTAAAAAGCACTGGTGACCTTAGCAGTCGCAAACGGGCTGGTAGACCAAGGCAGACTTCTACAGTGAATGACTCACCATAATTAAGAAAAACCCCAAAACAACTGTCCTGCTGATCAAGAACACTCTCCAGGAGGTAGGCATGAATGTGTCAGAGACTATATGCGCAGAATAAGTCACCAGCCGAACTACAGAGGCTTCACTGCAAGGTGCAAACCACTAGTTATACTAAAAAAGGATGGACACTTACAGTTTGCTAAAAAGTCTGCAGAGGTCTGGAAAAGGATATTGTGGACAGATAAGATGCATATTATCATGCAGTGATTGCAAGTGGAAAGTTTGGAGAAAAAAGGATCTGCCCAAAATTTACAGCATACCACCTCATCTGTGAAACATGGTAGAGGGGGTATTAATGTTAGGGCATGTATGGCTGCCACAAGAACTGGCTAACTTGTCTTAATTTTTTCAATAATAATTGATATGTTCAATAATTTCCAAATAACAACATACGAAAACATGTTGCTACCAGGGAAGGAATACAGTACTATTGGCTTTTATTTTGAAGGCTGAAACCGGAGGTTCCATTCTGGTGCGGCTGGCATCACACACGTCCCTGTCCTTGATGCTGCTGCCGGCTGCGGCAGTGATTTGTTGTGATGTGGGCCTATGCATGTTTTTTTTAAGTGAATGGGCAGGGTCGACTCTCAGTCAGAAGTTGTTTAGATGATGCTATATTCAAATCACTATATGTCGGCTTGAAACGCAGAGGGTGAGTATTTTCTTTACCATAATTACATGGATTTAGACACAAGTCATAGCCACAGTTTGCTCTTTGCTTTCATTACTATCTGGCAGAGATGGACGTGCAGCTAGCTCAGATGGTAGCTAGCCACTTGTGTATCAAGCCACTGCTAACTAGTAGAATTTTTTTTTAACAACGCTAACCAGGTAGAAAGCTGTGAATGCATCCCCCATACGTACTACGTAGCAACGTATTGCTTCATCATGTTTGTTTGGAGTTGGCTGTGTTTGTTGTGGTACCGTGTTGATGAGGCTAGCGTTAGCTAGCTAGCTATTTACAGTATCTGCTCTAGCCTAGGGAAATGTAGCTTCTGGTTGATGAAGACCTGCTAACTTGTTTGGACGGAGTCACTATCAAGCTGCTAGTAGTATTTGCTTGAAGGCACTAGCTAATCAGTCTGTGATTTCTGCAAGCAGGGCCACCAACAAAACATGTACTATGCATGGACCGAATACAAATAGCTTGATTTTTTAATGACCCTTCTACGAGGGCAGTTTTATTTTTACAAAACATGATTTGCACCATACATTTGTTAACAAGTTAAAGACAATAGTGTTTTGCCCCTTGATACAGTGAAGTGCATCGTACAAGTTTCTCTCCTGTTAATATATATATATATATAAAAAATTGTTATCCTTCTAGCATTGTGACTGCCTATGGCCCCTGGTCCGAGCTTTGATTACTTTATCTTGTGATGACTGATGGATAGATGATTCACTTACTTAAAAACAAATGAATTTGTTATAAGTTGCTTTGGATAAAGGCGTCTGCTAAATGCCGTAAATGTAAAGTGACTGATCGCAGTCTCAGTGAACCTCAGCATAGTCACAAGGGCTATTAAAGACATAGCCAGACATTTGGGGGGGAAAATCAAGAGCCTATTTCAGCTGAAATTATTAGAAATTCTCTCTGGAATTGTTCCCCCCCCCCTCTTTCCTTAGGAGGAGGCAAGCCTTTGACAACATGAGTCCCCCAGTTGTTCCTGTGATCCACTGCTGTTGTCACAGGAAAATCTGGTTGCACTCAACAGCAGGAGGTGGCCACCTCTCCCTGCTTCAGCATATTGTGATCTGCCCCCAGAGGATGGTGAGGAACGAGGATCATCATGAATAGATACACCACACTCAGGCAGCTCGGGGATGGTACCTATGGCTCAGTCATCCTTGGCCGCAGCCTGGAATCAGGGGAACTAGTTGCCATAAAGAAGTGAGTGGGACATTGTTACTGTATATAGAACATTTTAAATAACAAAATCAGTCCATCTTTGCAGTCTATAGTAGTGTGTGTTTTGTTCTCTTGAATGTTACATGTTCTAATGGCTAAGCCAGGTTTCACCATGAATGGCATTATCCAGTGGCCCCTCCCACAGCTGGCAAGGGCAGATGTAGTCGAATGATAGTGCACGAATGACACGCCCTCCCATTTGGCTGATTGCAAAATAGACATCTGTTAGGTCCCTTTGGGATGCATCGTAAAAGCCTCTGAGGTTCTATTTATAGCTTTGGCAGTAAGTATAGATGTGGGGGGCGGGTCAGACTAGCTGCATAAATCACCATGGATATTGGTGCCCATGAGATTGAAATCAATCCTTGTCATCAGCCTGTTTTCAATCATATGCCAAAACATAAGCACAACTAGATTGCTTATAATAAGTTTCAATATAATCTGACAAACAGGGCTAACTTCTCCAGGTGGTTCAAAAGCATACTTCTCTAAAGAAAGCCAAAAAGCTTTGGAGAAAAAAATAATTACTGCATATTTGTTTCAGAATGAAGAGGAAGTTCTACTCCTGGGAAGAATGCATGAATCTTCGTGAAGTCAAAGTATGTGTACCTATTAACAATATTTCCCTAACCATCCACACTCTACAGAGAACTGTATGTTGACAGCGAATTCATGAATACTAATTTAGATCCTAATTTTCTATTAATCTACTTGAATCCCCTGTCTGGCTTACATTTAGTTTGGGGTATGTATATATATATGTAGGCGATAGTGATGAAATATTTTATTAAAAGCTGATATTTGACTTAATAGCTATGCTATTGATTCATTCCAAAACATGGCAACAGAACCAACAGAACCTATGATTTTTATTGTCTAATGTTTCATCTGTTTTACTGTTTTTGTCCAAACCTGTTCAGACCGTATTTAAATTCCATCACAGCTCAGAACCACAGAAACCAGCACAAAGAATAGAAGGTGACTCTTGTGTGTGGCCTTGGATTTGACCTTTCTAGCTCCCCTCCCTGACCCAGACTTTCCTTGCCTAGAGCTTGATCCGAAGGAGCAGAGCAGCCCTAGAAGAAGCAAGTCCTCGAGCAAGGGGTCTTCTTAGTTACAATATTAGTGCTGCTGTACATAGCATGTCCCACCACAAATACCTTAGTATTCCATAATGACTTTCCCCCTACTGAAAACTATGGCATGGTGAAATCTATATCTCTCCAGTGCATGGGAAAAAGTCCCTCTCCATCCCCCTCTTTACTGTGGTCTGCCCTGGTTTGCCTTATTTCACTTCAGTTGAAAATTATAATCAACTAATCACTAATGGCTGCACTTTACCAGTCGTTCACCACACAATATTTTGATATTTTCAGCAACAAAGTATGTGTTTTTTAGGGGGTGATGGCCATGATTTTGAATCCATTTCCTTTGCCTCTCATTTTTTCTTGTCCTGTACAGATGATCACCTAGGGCCCATCTAATCTGTTCCCTTCTTCTTTCAGTCATTGAAGAAACTCAACCATGCCAATGTGGTCAAACTTAAGGAGGTTATACGGGAAAACGACCACTTGTACTTCATATTTGAATACATGAAGGAAAACCTGTACCAACTGATGAAAGAGAGGTAAATATCGTTTTGTTTTTGTTTTTCATTTACATAGCCAAAGCCTAAAAATCATGGCTCATGCCGTTTTGCTCTATGATTCATATTACAGGACACGGTTGTTTCCGGAATCTGCCGTTAGAAATATTATGTTCCAGATACTGCAGGGAATGGCGTTCATCCATAAGCATGGTATGACCAGTTGTTATAGACCTTATCAGAGATCACTTCACTACACTTGAGATCTCAAATAGAGACATTCTTTGTAAATGTTCTTTTAAATGAATTATGTTGGTGTACTGTTTCAACCGTTTCTAGTTATCTGTTCTGTATGTTAACCTTTTAATTTCTCCTTTAGGATTTTTTCACAGGGATATGAAACCTGAGAATCTTCTCTGCATGGGACCAGAGCTTGTGAAAATAGCAGACTTTGGACTAGCCCGCGAGATACGATCTCGACCACCGTACACAGACTATGTCTCAACGAGATGGTTGGTGTATTAGAGTTCATAAAGCGTCATAAGGACTCATTTAGTTTATGAATCTTACTCATGCATGGATTAAACCGCCCATAGCCTTATACGGTCCCTTTCCCTCTGTTGTCCAGGTACCGAGCTCCAGAGGTGCTCCTGAGGTCCATCTCCTACAGCTCCCCCATAGACCAATGGGCCGTGGGCTGCATCATGGCGGAGCTCTACACCCTGAGGCCTCTATTCCCTGGCTCCAGCGAAGTGGACACCATATTCAAGATCTGCCAAGTCTTAGGAACGCCTAAGAAGGTAGTACTTTTCTTTCCCTTGTTGGGTCAGAACTGTTATTGCACTCTCCCGTTTTGGTATAGCAAATCAGATCGGCATGACAGATTTCTCATTATATTGTCAAATTCATGAATTAAATCTCACTTATGCCAATAAGTCTTGCGTTGATGTGCTTTTGGAGTAACATGTTCCTTCTCAATATTTATTTTGAAAATAATTAGGCATTAACATTCTAGGAACGCTAAACCATCTGTACTACTTCCAGAAATTAAGCAGTTAAATAATCATAGTGTCTACCTATCTCTAGAATGATTGGCCTGAGGGCTACCAGTTGGCGGCAGCCATGAATTTCCGCTGGCCCCAGTGTGTCCCCAGTAACCTGAGGAGTCTGATCCCTAATGCCAGTACTGAAGCCATCCACCTTATGAGGGACTTGCTCCAATGGGATCCCAAGAAGAGGCCAGCCTCTGGCCAGGTAAAAATACCTGGGACCTAGTATCTGTATTACAAACTGTAAATGCAGTTTAGTGCAACTGTACATGAAATTGTGTGCATCCTCAGACCACATAGTCACTAATAGATCCGAAGCTATGTTAGCTTGTTCATTTTTACCACTTGGCAATTCCATACTAAGCTTTGGAATGTGTCTGACTCAGGGTTCCATCACAATATACAGTGTCTCTTCTCTTCATCCGCAGGCCCTCAGGTACTCTTACTTCTACGTGGGTCAGGCGTTGGGCACTCCTCAGCAAATCCTGGAACAGGGCAGGCCTCAGCCAGGTCCTCTACCTACACAGCCACTACCACCACCACAGCAGCAACTGCAGCAACAACCACTGCTGCTCAAACCAGTGCCCCCTCCCCAGCCTGGGCCTCCAAATCAGCATTGCTCCCCCTCCAGACCCCTGCAACAGATCCAGCCAGCAACAGCTCTGGCCCCAACCCTCAACCCTGCCCCAGTATACCAGAGGCACGCTGAGCTGCTGCGAGAGCAGCCCACCCGCACTGTGAAGCAGGAGGAGACTGAGAGAGCCCCGCAAACCCGTTTCCCTTATATCGTTGACAAGGGTATCCAGAGCCAGGTGAGTTTTCACCCGTCTGATTGGTGACTGAAACGATGGCTAACAGTTACAGTGTTGAAATCGTGACTGACAATTTCCTTTTTTGGCAGCTGACCCAGGAGTCTGAGAATGCAAACTTCTTAAGCTATCAGCTGAAATCTAAGGGTGGACGGCGGCGATGGGGCCATGGCACAGGACTCCTCAAGGGTGATGACTGGGATGATTTTGAGGATACTGAGCTGTCCTCATTGAGTGTTCTTGGCAAAACTAACTTTTCTACTGAAAAGCTAAGGCAGGAAGAGGAGACACTGAGTAGGTGAGACTCTCTGTGGGGCCCCTCGGAGTCATACGTTTTATTTTGTCTGAAGAAGCCTAATGTCTGTTGTATCTTTCAGGTACGGAAAGGTTCTGGATTTTAGCCGCCCTAATGGCAAGGATGAAGCGCCTTTAAATCTTAATAAGTCAATGGCTTACCAGGAGCCATCAAGGACAGCTTCCGCCAAACAACATTACTTGAAGCAGTCAAGATATTTACCAGGTAAGAAATATGCAAAACATTTTGTAATTTAATTATTTTGTATATAAAATGGGGCCAATCTTACATTTTTTTAAACAGCAACTGTTTTTCACCTAAGGCAAAGCAATGTGGCTCCAGGAAACTTTGTACTCCATTTGTCTACCATTTATGATTAAACTCTGCTAAATAAGCAGGAGTGGCTGATGCTTACTCATGGTGAACCTTTAGTTCACTGTATAATCTCTCTTATCTTCCCCCTTCAGGGTTAAGTACAAAAAATAATATGGCAATAAATTCAAACAAAGACTTCAGCGGAAGTAACCTGTGGGGTAGCAGTATTCCTGTTGGAGGGACTCTTCCAAACAGAAGCACCCATGGTATGATCACAGCTGTCCAATCTATTTTATTAGGGAGGGAGATCTGCCTCAATGCCAAATTAATGAGGCAGCTATGGAAAACTGTATGTGGAAAAATGAATGTTCTCCCTCATGCCGTAACATATGTCAGTGACTCTGCAATGTATGCATACTGTTATATTTGACTTTTTTTCTTTGTTGGCCTGGTTGCAGGTGCAAATACATTACCAAGTGGATATGTACCATCCTACTACAAAAAAGAGATTGGCTCTGCTGGCCAAAGAGTGCAACTCGCACCCGTAGTGGACTCAACAGCATCAAGTGAGTTACAGTTTTTAATACTATATAAGACAACCCAAACAAATGTCAATGTTGTTTTAGTCCCTTGTCTTTTAGATTTTAGCCTTTCTATAAATACAAGTAAACTAAGTCAGATTAATGTTGTCCACATGTTTGGCTCTTCTGTCACAGATTATGCAACCTGGAGGTCTAGCAGAAGTCAGATGGGTGCCTCATCCTACATGTCCTCACCTACAAAGAGCACCCCTGGTTTACGACCTCGACCCCCTGTACAACCCATCCATGGGCGCACAGACTGGTCAGCTAAATATGGACACCGCTAGTGGCTTCTCTAGGGCACTTGTGTTACAGCCTGGAACAGACATGTGCAACTCTTGATTACTCTGATCCCAAGTTACAGGAAAAAACATATGTTGTATTATCAAAGTATGTACATACATGTTAAACAGCAATAATATTTGTTTTGTATGATACTGTGTATATATTGTGTAATGTATTTTTAAATGTATGTGTATGGCTAAATGCACAGCCAAAAGTATCATCACATTTTAAGGATTACCTTTTATTGTGTTAAAGTGACAAAATCCCTGTGTTCTTTGTTTGTTGCTCCCTTCAGAGAATGCCATTCCATACATTTTGTAAAACCATTCCATGTTTGAATTAGCATTTACAATTACGGAACCAGTCTATATGCATTTTATATTTGCGAAGCTCACTGTGACATTTAGACCAACACATTATGTTGATTTGTTTACCAATTGTTTGTGGGGTTTTTTACAAATATATTTTTGCTTGATGCACAATTCATGACACACGTTTATCATCATGCATTGTGTTTAATATTGTTTTTCATTGTTCCCTATTTTTTTTCCATAAGTACACTAAGAACTCTGTGCTTTAATTCCAGCAGAATAAATCACTCAAATTGACAACAGTATTCTTTTTGGCATGAATTAACTAGCTCTCTGAGCTATTTTGATTAAGCGATATATTAAAACATTTTTGGTCTTGGTTTATCTTACTGCTGGGCTAAATTGTACATACTGTAACTGCCAGTTACCAAATTCCATTGAAATGTTATCGATGTGGTACTGTATTGACACATTTTTTTTTACAACTGTTTTTGAACAAGCAGTAGGTAATGTATTTTACATAATTTCTGTATTAGTTTTTCTATTCAATAAACGTATAGGTGGATATACTTCAATTGTGTTGGTTTATTTTGAAGTAGAAGAAAAAGAGTACATTATTGTCCTTTACACCGGAAATTAATCTTTTTGCATTGAGTGCTTTTGAAGAGACGCATGCACATCCAAAGAGGTCACCCGCAATGCGCAGGTTAATTGCCTTGCTCCAATCAATCAATCACTATCAATAAGTGATATTACCTCAAGGAACCTAAAGTACCAATTTAATACATACCAATTTAATACATACATAATACATTATATCAACTTGGTTTATACATTCAAAACGTATTTATAAAGGAAAAAGGAAGGCAGACTGCCACGTGCAGTGCCTCATTTGGATGTGTTCGAAGTCTCGGAGCTTGACTTCCCTACGTTTCTCCTACAAATGGGCCTTGAGCTTGTTTGGAGGTTCTAGCAGGGGAGTGCAGCTACTTCTATACCAACGATGCTCGTCCGCCGGGGAACTCGTCCTCTTCCACCGAGCGCGGGGCTTCGGGAGGGACGCACATGGAGCGGTGAGGGAGGAAGGGGACACCCGCCTAGCCAGCCAGATCAGCCGAATCAACCCTAGCGATCAATGGGGTGACAGATGTCGCAGCCAGATCGCCCTCACATCCACTGTAGTATGTATGTCCAAAGCTTTATAAACCCCGTAAGGTTGTAAGACAATTCATTACTGGGTAGAAAATGGATTCTGCCTAATTCTACTCTATGTACTCTATAACTGCTGAAAGTGTAAAATGAAATGTGTGGGAACAATGAATTATGTAATTTACTTAATTTTATTTCAGTATCGTACAATTGCCCATGATGCTTTGCAGAAATGCAAATCGTCCGTTCTCTCATTGGCCAAAACTCACCGGGCACCGTTACAGAACGTTGATACTTGTGTCACGTATAGACATGGCGTTTCTATACAGAGTAAACGTTTTACCTCAATGCATGCAACGTTATTTACTGGGACACTCTGTTCTACACAATACATTTATATCTGCAACGTTGTAAACGTTTTTCCTCAATGCATACACCCCTGGAACTGGGTTGAAGTCTACTTTATTCATCGCGAGTGATTCCTACAGAACTTGGCTTGGAAGAGTTCATTCGCACTCTCTGATTTGCATCACTATACATTAGCAGACTAACTTAATAATGACATTTTAGAATTGCAAGTCCAGTGTGTGAACATATTATGTGAAACTGTATGTGCTTGTTCTCTTCCCACAGTTTCCCCACATTTTTGTAATGGCTGGAAAAGTTGTGTTGAATTATTTCAATGGGAGGGGGGACATTTAGTCAATTCGATGGCTATTAACAGTTGCTGGCGTTGAGTTATGTATGGCTAAACTATAATTACTTTTTCATTCTATATTTCTACTATATTTGCTTTTTCTGACTGTCTCTCTATACAAGTTGTGCAATTGGGGAAGGGCCCAGAATGAAACTGCTACACAGCTTGTGGCATTTATAAAACAAATTCGGTCCTAAATGTAAACATTTCATCTTCACAGTTTGAGGAATGCTTTTGACAAGCCCAGAGCAGTATGAAAAACTGTTGAGCGGTAAGTTGTCACTTACTTTTATCCAGACAACTTGGATAACATGATTTCTGTTTATTCAGTTGCTATATGTTCATTTGGTAAACTTTTTGTAGATGAGGCTCTCATGTTTGAGCAGGTTCCTTTGGTGGAAATGGATGGGATGAAGCTTGTTCAAACCAAGGCTATCCTGAACTACATAGCAGGGAAATACAATCTTTATGGGAAGGACCTAAAAGAGCAAGTCATGTATGATCTTTAACCTACTCTTGCTGTGCAATAACCCTTGTGTTGAGTGGTGATCAAACAATCAACCTGGTCATGTGCTTTTGAAGATCTATTGCTGGAAATGAAATTAGATATGCTACTTATCCTAGTGCTGTATATTTATCAATGAGACATAAACAAAAGCTTTAAAACCAGTGTATGATAGACAGGTATATCCATCATGGATCTTTAGCGCTGATATGATTTTACCTTTAGGATTGATTGACGTGTGCTGAGGGATTGAGAGACATGATGGAAATTATGATGTTGCCCTTCACGCCACCTGTGGATCTGAAAAAGAAGTTGGAGGTCCTGAGTAAAACTAGACAGATACCTCCCTGTGTATGAAAAGGTACTGTACTTTGACTCTTCCCATAGGCCTACACTGAAAGGGCAAAGGTGTGCCAGATTTAATAAGCATATTTACAAATATAATTAAATGTAGAAGGTTGACCAAAAAGGTAAATGAAGTTATGAGAAGGAATATTATATTTTAAGCAATGTGTAAATATTGGCAATTCAGTCTCTTAGCCTTCTTATTCCCTGTTGAAAAAAAGCTGTGCACATTTGCAAACGTTTAGTAGATCTGGGCCCATGTCTGCTAATTGAACAGAATGAAGTGAGTGCTCTTTGTATTTGAGCCAGTCTGGCCTATACTACTTGGAGTATTTTACAGATATCCAGTCTAAAGAATATTAGGGTTTGTGCTTTTGAAATGTTATCCCTCTGGTTCCCAGTACCTGGTGGGCAATCAGCAGTCCATCTACTTGAAATCACCTTGATGTTGGAGGAGAAATGTCCTACAATTCTCTCCATATTCCCGAATGTTAAGGTAAAGTTCAATATAACTGATTCATATAACACACTCAGTTAAATCACATGGACATCATGGACCATCAGAAATGTCACAGATTCACAGACTCAAGTGGCTACCTATTCACAATCAGAAGACGTCAGCTGCTGAGTGAAAGGAAGGTCAAAAGATCCAAATATTTGTCAGTGTGGATACCCTGGTCCTTGGTTGATGGATTCTTAAATGGTTGTGAATAGTTGTCTTTTCAGGCTTTTCAGGAGAGGATGAAAGGCCTGCCATCCATTAATAAGTTCCTGCAGCCAGGCAGCCAGAGGAAGCCTCAGCCTGATGAAGTCTATGTAAAAACTGCGATGAAGGTCAAATCGCTCACATCTCAGTAGAATGCACTTTAAAGTTGAGCACAAATATTTCCGTTCTTTCCATATGTAAAATCATTGCTTGTAGTATATGTATGATAGTCTAAGGACCAATGTCTTATAGTTGCTCAACTATTTTTCAAATATGTTTTCAAATATATTTTTCAACAATATGGACATAACGAAAAGTATGTTGAATGACCAAAATATCAGCTGTGAATGATACATGATATCTCTAATGTGAGCCAATTCATCATTAAACATTGTACCTTTCATCATTTAGGAGGCAATAATGAATGAGATTTATTGCAAAAAGTCTGTATCCACCAATTTAAAATGATTTCTGTCATGACATAAAACCCCTATGATACATTTGAAAGGACAGCAAGTTATGTTAGAGTCATTTGCTTACATGATAATCATATGGATTACTTGATTTTATCATTTGGAATGAAAATCTTTGCAGTCATATACAGTCAGCATTGTTATATAATAGCGGAGCTAAACTTGTTTTTCAATGTTACAACATTATGTAGTGTCTTATAATACATTTACAATTCTCTCACTCATTTTCAAATAATAATAATAAATTCCATTCAGTTCATACAATGTGCAACGATAGAGAATTAATCTAATCCAATCTTGTTATCGTTTTAAAGACTATCATTACATTATGTAATAATGAACAAGAGGCAACTAAGAATCATGATCCTTCTCTCACCATCCAAAAAGCATATCATTGTTAATTAAGCAAACATTAATTGTTTGTACTGTGTTACATCACTTGCACAGTGCATAGTTTTTGAGTTCCAGATGTGGGGTCAATTAAATTTGGGATTCAGGATTATTCAATGATTGCAAATAGGGTACTTCTTTTCAATGATTTCTTGATCAACTGAAAATGAAAAGTTTTTATATCCAAAGTTTTTACGTTTTTGAATTGTAATTTCATATGAAGTCAAATTAATCCCCAACCCTGTTGAGTACAGTGTAAAAATCAGCTATACAAATATAGGTAGCATGAACAACATCATTCAAGTCACTGCTCAGAAATCTTTTTACAAACATTTTGTGTGTTTACAAATGATAAATCTACTTGATGATAGTTAAGCACAAACAGTATGCCTATGGGGCGGTATCCCTTTCAGACATGGGTTGAAAATCCATTGAGCATTTTCTTGAGCCTGTCTGGAGCCTGTCTGGAGCCTGTCTGGAGGCACTTTCGTGTAAACACTTTTTGTGTGTGACACTTTTGTGTTTTTTCAATCACACCAACAACAGGAACAGAAGTCGCAGGACCATCAGCAAACTGTAAAGAAAAAAAAGGGACATAATAGCTTGTTAATGATAATAAATGTCTAATGTCTAATAAACGTGAGGGGTATTTTATCAAATACAAACAGTAAAGACCATAAAATACAATGAAACTGAATAGGACATTCAATTCCTGTTTAATAACCACATTCACAAAAAGCACACTGTGTTTCTAAACATATGTAAAACGTTGTTGACCTGTGTGCCCCATCAGTAAGTCTGATTCTCACCTTAGTCCTGCCATAATTCCAGCGGGCATCAATTTTCCAGATTTCTTGAATCTCATTCCCATCACAACTGTTAGTGCTCCCGAGGCAACTGAAGAAAGGGGGGAAAAGGACGATGTTCAAATACATTTTTGAGATGCTAGATTAATAATTCCTAAACTGAGTGCTAAATGACACTCAATAACAGATTGGTCATCAATGTGTCAAGCAGCTGGAGACCTTTGCATATACTGTTTGTAATGTAGCATTTGTGTGTATGTCAGTAATTTGTAATTTGTGTATTTACTGTTTGTATGTGTGTAGTGTGTCTATGTCTGTAATAATGGGGTATGTAGGCTACTGTTTGAAATGTATGTGTGTATGTTTGTAACACTCATGGTGCTACTGTCTTGGACCAGGTAAAGTAGTTTATCTTGTAAAGTATATTTTATCTCAATGAGACTGACTTAAATAAACCTAATATTCCAATTTGTAATTGCATGCACACTTACATATGGAGACCTTTATGTCGCTTGGGTCAATCGATATTGCGTAGGCCCCATAGGCGGATATGCTGCCAAAGACTAGCCCCGCTATCAGTGACATCATACTGCCTAAACGATGCAATAAAGAACAGATGTTGAATATTCATATTCATGTGGCTTTGTCATGAGCTGCTGAATTGGATGATCCTACCTTTTCTCTTGTAACCCATGAATCCCCCCAAAGCGATGGCGGCAGCATAGCCAAATCCAAGCCAATCAATTGCCATTGTAGTGCTGTGGAACAGGGAGATGTGATGAGAACTAGGCCTATTTGACAGCAATGCATTGTTCATATGATGTACAGACATGGCCTCTTTGAATCCTTTCCTTTAAACCACCAACTCCAGTCTCTTTTCCCAGCTAAACATGAAGCCACTCAAGTGTATTACATTGTTTACAAACCATGGAGTAAAACAAGCTACAGTAACATGCCCTCTCGACCCTCTTCCCACCACGTTTTTCAAGACTGTTTTAACTGTGTGTCTGAGGATGTTCTGGACATAGACGTATGGGTGTCATAAAACTTCCTCCAGCTCAACCAAGATAAGACAGAGGTACTAGTCATTGGAGCAAAAGCTGTAAGAGAGAAACTGTCTGCATACTTAAAGACACTAGCACTTAACACCAACTTAACTGCAAATGATACAGAACGCAGCAGGAGTCCTGACCAAGACGAGACGGAGAGCACACATCATACCAGTTGTAAAGTCTCTGCACTGGTTACCTGTTAGTTTTAGAATTGATTTTAGGATTATTGTATTATTTTATAAATCACTCTATGGTCATGCACCCCACTACATGTCAGACATGCTTTTAAGGTATATACCCAGTAGACCCCTCAGGTCTATGATGATGGCCACATAGTTGAAAGGTTAGATGGATATATGGTTGGAATGATAGATAGTATGTTCCAAGGTCATAGGTAGAATGTTAGAAAGATAGATAGATAGGATGAGCCTGGGGTAGCTTAGTGGAGTGGGTAGAGAGTTGGTTGGTTGAGTGGTTGAGAGTGGTAGAGTTGGTTGGTTAACCGGATGAGAGTTTTTGGAGTTACAAAAAGCTTAATAGTTTAGTTTAATAGGTATAAGAAAGCCTTTATCAGGGTTAATTAAGATTTCTGGGTAGTTGAAAGAAAGTGAGATTCCTAGGATGGTTAGGTTGGTTGGTTGGTTGATTGGATGGATAAATGAAAGAGAGGATGGATAGATGAGAGAGGGGAGGTATAGAAAGATCAAAACAATGAAGAGGTTAACCAGTATGGGTTATACTGAGTGAAACAGTAGTGACTGGTGAGAGGAAGAAAGGATGAGCTAGATAGTTGAAGATATATATATATATATGGTTAGATAGATAGTATGTTAGAAGGTCATAGACAGATAGATAGGATAAGCCTGGGGTAGTTCAGTGGAGTGGGTAGATGGTTGAGTGGTTGAGAGTAGTATAGTTGGTTGGTTAAGTATGAGCTGCCGCTCATCTGGTGTTCAACCTCCCCAAATTCTCCCATGTCACCCCCCTCCTCTGGCTCCCGGTAGCAGCAAGCCCACTAATGACACTACAGGTATCGAATAGGGCAACAACAACAAAAATCACGATGTAGGTACCAATGTTGTACCAATTAAGGTTACTGCAGTTCATCTATATGTGCTTTAACCTTGGTTAAAGAAAAGCTGACTTCTATATCGGGTTATTACCAGCTGAATAATGACCAGAGCGAATACTGAGCATGTTCTGTGGGCGGATGGACCAGAATGAGGACGATGAAGTACGCATTTCGTTGGCGGATTAGCGACACGAGCTTTTGCTATTGAAATGAATGGGGTGACGTCAGAGTTCAATGTGTCCATTCCTATATACAGTCATTGGGACCAAGAGGCATGGAGAACAGCTTTTAGTTTGTATGCCCCGAGCCTCTGGAAAAGCCTGTCAGAAACTGAACATTTTAAAAACACATCTCAAAACACACCTTTTTAGCCTAGCTTTTACTTAGGGTGCTTTTCGTCTTTTAGTCATTCATTTCTTTTAGCTCATCCTTTTATAAGTTATTCTTCACTAATCAATGACTAAATATCATTGATTTAAAATGCCAGTCTCAGATTTCGCCTTTAAATTCAATTCAGAGGTACATTTAAATAACAAGTCAATGATTGAAAATGATTTCTCAATAAATTGAAAAAGAGAAGCTGTTTACATCAAAAGATTGTCGGATCCTAGATGTGTCTTTTACCAGAACTGAGCGATGGAGAGATGCAGCTGGACTTTGAGGTTCGTATTACATCTAATATAATGGGATCTATGCACACACATTCAAGCACGAGCGTAACAAATGTGGGCTAAACACTGGCACAAACTATTCCTGAGTAGGGACTCAATGTCGAGTGTCTTAGGTATCTGTGTGTATAGTAGCTAGCGTATGACACACACCACTGCACTGGCCAGCTAGCTGCTGGTGCAATGCATACATAATTATATCAACTTCATAAAAATAGCACGAACATACCTGGTGTTTGAGTTGGTTTTATATTCGCTAGTATGTAAAAAAAAACCTTGGCTACGTCGCTATCATTATCGTTACTCCAAAGCTCAAGGAAGTGGTTGGCGATGGCTCGCACTGCGCATGTGCGTCCTGAATTGTACTGGCACGCCTGCAGTTCAATATACAGCAGATACCGTTTTAATAGATTTCATTTTAATATTTTCGCATATGTATCTGTCTCGTGTCAACGTCAGCATGTACATTCCCCGAAGGTCACGGGTTCGCTAACCGGGTCCGGCCGTCTGCCTTTTCAGTCCTATCTCTTCAAAACCCCATATCTAATTTCCCACTGTCTAAAAATGTCAATACAAATATGAAAGCGGTGTGTGTAAATATTTGAATAATTTCTTTATTTCTTTAATAAGTACAAATGAAAAATCAAATGAAAACAAGCATGATCATTGTACATTGTACACTTGTATGGTTTCAGATCAGGTTTAAATCAAGTGCCAGCTATTGAGAATTGTAGGTCATTACAGAATACAAAGTACATTATACTTATAAGGGTCAAGTATCCAAGGATAAGAGCAGCACAATTTCATAAACCTTCTTAGCAGTGCATTGTAGATTACATTAGAAGATACAAAATAAATCAAATTGAGTTAACATACAAACAGTAAAGTAAGAATAACTTTTCAGTTAGAAAATATTGTCTAATCTCATTCCATGTTGGGAAATATTTCAAAGACATTCTTATCTAACGCATAGGCAGAGGTAGTATATAAAGGTGCTGATGAGAGGTTAGCATCTTTTGGTGTAGCCTCTTCCAGATTATGATTTTCTTCAAATATGTTTTTCTTTCTGAATGGTAAAACAGATATATATGAAAATACACTCAAATCAAGTGACATTTTGATTCTGCACTTTTGCTTCATTCATAATTTGGGCTCAAATCTAATTTGCAGCAAGCCAAAACTCAATGCTCTAGGCTGACTGTCAAATTCTAATGGCACTAACATTGGTAGACTCAGACATGTAGATTTGCTCCATAGTATGAAAAAGACATGGACATCGAAATAAACTCTTCTTTCGATGAAACGCCAGGATTACACTTTTTTTTTTTAAACTTATCATTTATCATTGTTTCTGAAAAATAAATCCTTTAATTAAAAAATGCCACCATACTGTGCCTACCATAAACTCATGAATTGTAGACATTTTGACCATTTGAGGTGCGCTGAACAGTTCCAGTGCTGTCCAGCAGAGGGAATCCTAGTACAATCATCAGATGAATAGACGCAGTAGTCCAGGATAAACTCCTCCCTTTGAAGGCACAGTTTTGGGAACAATTGGCACTTTCAGATGGCGTCTTCCAGAATTGTCTGATAATTTGCAATATATTATTTAAAATTAGGTCTTGACTGGAATTCTTTTGGTTGAAATGAAGTGTGTATCAAACATTGTCATGGTAGGATATGCAAGAGGCCTTGGAGGGCATAATGTAATTATTACCATGGGCTTATTAATCCATATGGGGAAGACTCCTTCAATACTTCAAAAAGCTACTGTAAGAATACCAATATGTAAAGTGACAACAGTGGAAAAGGAAATGTTTTCATTGTGAAAAATAAGTATTGGACGAACAGTACATTTGACAATACAGTGATGTGTAACACAGTAGGTTGGCTTGTATATAAAGGAACATGAATTCTACAATATTGTGATACATACTTGAGTTTACCGTGTCAATATATATAGCCAGCCATATCCCTTGGGTAATCTGTAACATGGCGTAAAAAGCAGCATATACAAAAATGCCTCTGAATAACAAGCTCTCAAACAACAGAATTTCCTTTCAGAAATAAAATAAAGGTGTTAAATACCAGCAACCTTAATGTCAATTACAAAACAAACAAAGCAATATCTGTTGCTCAGATACAGCAAACGGGACATGCTGACCCGAATATAGATGTTGTAATGTTGAATTTGAAACACTTTTTCAATAACCCTGCACTTGTATCAAATTTGGCAACAATTTGTTTGCAACAACTCAACCCAGCAAAGCGTACACATACAGTCGACAACTTGGCATTAAAAGAAGAGAACTTTATATCTGATATTACTGAGACCTACATCCTCCGTTATCCATAAGAATATATTAATCCATTGGATAAACATGTACCAAAGTTTTGTAATAGGTACTGGATACTTGTTCATCAATACCTGTGGCAGAGAGCCTAACACTAAACCTGACAAACTAATGGAAGATTACAACATTTTGAAAAGGGATGCTTGGACATTGGACATGCAAAAGTACAGAATTGGCTTGATTTTATAATGTGATGACATCTTAGGAAAACATATGGCTATTCTTACTTTATGGTTGAAGTAAAGGGGAAATATCAAGATAAGAAATACATTTTAACTCCCATTTATATTTTCTCACCTTACTGGGCTGCAAGTTCGCACAAACAATCTTAGAGCAAGGAGCAAGCAGCCACTTCTCTCTCTCTCCTTACAGCTAGTATGGTTGAAGGTAGGCAATGAGCCACATATTTCGACAAAATCGTAGAAGCTCCAAAATCTAAACAGCAAGAAATGCTTTGTTTAGAAAACACACTTCTCTGCCTCGCTGGTTAAGGAGAGGGCAAGGTCTCTCCATAACTATGGCAAATGGCATGATGGCAGCCATGTTCCCTCTCCTTAGGGACTTACATTCACCCAGAGCCATCCCAGCAGTGTCCCACACACCCAGGTTCTCACATAGAGTTTCCTGCCAGACTCAGTCAATAGCATTGACACTGTCAGTCCTCCCAGAAAGAGAAGAGATGGCAACGTCTTTGTGAGGCTCAGAGGCGACCTCTGACCTTCTCCAGGGAACTTGCACTTTTTGTTGGGATCCTCCGACTCATAAAAAGTGGTCAGCAGCCTGTGGGGGAAAGACAGTTGATATTCCAATTATTATAGGCCTAACAGAGATGTAATGGTCTCAACTGAACCTAGGATTACATTTGCATTTGATTACATTTGAAATTTGTACACGTGCTGCAATGTCAGACAGGGTTAAAGAGAGGAGGTAAGAGGATACTCACTGGTCCTTGATCTCAAATCTCTCATGCAGCCACCTGCGGAAAAACACAGCCTCTTGAGGAATTTCCTTCATGTCCACACGTTCAAAGTGGATGTGGACTCTGGGGCATTCTTTACATAGGAATTCTGTCAAACAGAAAAAACATGAATGAGACAAAACAACACCAGGAAAAGCCTATCAGCCAAATGCCACGTAGAGTCAGCATTCAAATCAAGATGAGAAACAGGTTGTGGATGAGGCACTATGGAAGCAAGTTCAAGTCGGGGGAAAACCATTATGAGAAACAAACAGAAGTTCACATATTATACGAGTAGGAAAATCGGGATAAGTCTACTTGCTTTATGAAACCATATATGGTGGATTATAAAATGCCTACAACATACTGTCAGGAGTGCCGTGTCAATATGTGAATGTCCAGCTTTTAAAACTACGGTCTTCTTAAAAGCCCTCCCCACTCTGGTTTTCCTAAACTGTAATATGTATTGTAATTTCTAATCATTGCACCGATTTGGCATTTTCATATGACTAATCCAATCTGCAAGATTCACGAGGGTAAAGCAGTCATTAAAATAATTATTGCACACCAGTGAAGGCAATTTCCATGGTTCTATGCCATCATGGAGAAACAGCTGGATTGTATCAGAAAGGCCTCCTGAGATACAAGCCCAACTCATGTTTAAGTCACGTCACTTGAGCCTCCCCAGAGGAAGAGCAATTAGGCCAGAGTCAGGCTTTCCTGTGACCAATTGAAAACATCCATTACATGACTGATTGACAGTATAACTCCTGCCATCAGAATGGCACAATGACCCTAAGGCTTGTTTAGTTTCAATGATAAAAAAATATACATCAGCTTTGATTTGATTTGAAGTTTGGTAATGAGCCAATATTTAATTCCTCAAAAAGTATTGACTAAAAAAAATGCTTGGACAATCTTAATTTCCTGGATGAATTTGTATTGAGCAAATAGTACAATTCTATATTCTACCTCTGATCTGACAGCAAACATGGAAACACTGATACTGTTGAGAGTAAACAAACAGAACTATGCACAATTGTTCCCATGGAAATAAAGGAAGTGAAAACAAACAAAACCCTATAACCACAAGCTGATAATAGTAAATCATATGTTGGTTATCAAACCAGGTTCAATTAATGCCAGTAAGATTCTGGACACCAGCCGAACGGAGTAGATGTTTACTTCATGTAGGCTAGTACTTCTCATCATTCAAAATATACAACACTGGTTGCTCTTGAGTTAACTAGAGCCAAAGGCCACCACTCCAAGAAAAACATGCTCTAAGAGTGCATCGCTTCAGATGTCAGCATGAATCATCACAAAAACAAAAAATTTCATGAAAAATTTGTCCAAAAAGGCTATTAAATGTATTACCAATTACGTATATCTATTTGGTTTGAGTTGGTTGCTAGAAAGTCATCCGTGTCAGTGTAAAAAACATTCTTGGTTGGACATCCAACCCTTTGTCCAATAATTTCCTCCTCCTATGCAATTTACACAGTCACCTCACTAACATGTGAAACACTGGGAAATTAAGGGACGTCACTGTTTGTTTATTCCTGAGAAAACAGGATGTTTTTACATTACACGAGTGCTTTACAAAATAGGTTTGTGAACACAGGAATCAAAGACATCACAATGTAACACACTGTTGACAGGAAGCCACAGGAAATTGACATTCCAAATTTTGTTTTAACCTGTTTTAATTAGGAGTACAATGTCACACGTGATTTTCCTGATGAAGCGATAATGAATTAATGCATGTCTTTTCAGTTGCATGCAGTAGACTCACAGACGATTGCACCGAATAATATCAAGGTACATGCAAAGGAGTGTATTGGCTTGCCTGCTAATTACCAAAAAAAGGCCCAAATTATTCTATGGTGAGTTTAGTCCCTTCACAGCACAGACATTGTAGAGAGCTCAAGGAAGACAGCGCTCTCAAACACCCTCTTACCTGGCATGGATGGGGCAGCCTGTCTTTGACCTTTGGCATCCAGTGTTCCCTCATATGCGACTGTGACATCATACACAGCATCCAGGTGGTCCTTCATGGTCTCTATGGCTATATGAGAGGCTCTCATTCTGGGGGTCAGAATGTGTTTCAGGACAGCCAGTCCTGTGGGAAGTAAACAGCCATGGTAAAATATACAAGATCATGACTAAGATATTTGGGCAAACTGCAGTAAAAACAATCAACCATCGAGCCCATTATACACTGTGTGACTAGCTTATGAAATCTTCCAAATATGTCACCTAGTTATTGTAAACAGAAAGATTGTGTGTTGCATTTGAGACCAGCAATTATATTAACTCATATGTACACTCATTGAGCAGTTTATTAGGAACACCTTCTCATGGTGGAGGTGGTGTAATGGTGTGGGGAATGTTTTCTTGGCACACTTTGGGCCCGTTAATACCAATTAATCATCGCTTGAATGCCACTTGAATGCCATTTGAGTATTGTTGCTGACCATGTGCATCTTCATGGCCACAATTTACCCATCTTCTAATGGCTACTTCCAGCATGATAATGTACCATGTCACAAAGCAAAAGTCGTCTCAAACTGGTTTCATGAACATGACAATGAGTTCAGTGTTCTTCAGTGGCCTTCCCAGTCACCGGATCTGAATCCAATAGAACACCTTTGGGATGTGGTAGAACGGGAGATTCAAAGCTTGAAAGTACACCTGAAAAATCTGCAGGAATTGTGGGATGCAATCATGTCATCATGGACCAGAATCTCAAAGGAATGTTTCCAACATCTTGTGGAATCAATGCCATGAAGAATTGAGGCTGTTTTGAGAGCAAAGGGATGCCCTACCCAGTATTATACTGTTCCTAATAAAGTGCTCAGTGAGTGTATATCATTGATGACATTTAATATGCCTGTTATTCTATCCTGATTTAATCGTGGGATTTGTGTAAGCATGGACTCTTACACCAATCTTATGCTTTTATATGAGTGAAGGAGTGCACACTTCAGGGAACACGGTGGAGAATTAGGACACAGAGTTGATCTGGCACCATTCCTCCACCTCCTCCTCTAATGCTCCCACCTTACTGAAAGCAGACAATGTCATGTGTCTAAATCCCTAGAGTGGTTTACTCAGATTTATAGGGGCAGGTGACATTCATTGTTTTGATTCAATGATAAAATGTGCTAGCTAAATTTGTACAGACTGTTGAGTATCCATATTGCACTGCACTGTAATATAAATGTGATGGCAGTTTGGAATGAACTCCCTCACGGTCAAATTCCATAACCTCAGAGGAATACACTGGAAAAGTGAATGCATCATAATCAAAGAATACAATGACAACAAAGCTGTCTGGGGACAAAGATAGCAAGTTTGTATCGGAAGCTAAAGTAAAAGATAAAATAAAGTAGTAGCTTGTAAATGAAGCTATTTTAGCAATATTGAGCATGATCAAATATTTTAATTTGATATCTGAGATATCTGTATTGGTAATATTATAAATCACTTATCAGCCAGCAGTAACATACTTTTGTAATCTTGCGCCCAATTTTTAAGCTACAGCCTCTAGCATATTTCATTAAAGCAGCTCACTAGTTCAGGCTGCCAAGCTCTTGGCACTGTACCAGCAATCCACTGACTATGTGAAAAAATATCAAACATTCAAGCTGATTTTCTTTTTTTTTCCTCCAAAGGTTTCCTTTTTATGCTGTCAACAAACAGTTTAGGTTGCAAGTAAATGAGTTTTGCTGTGGTTTGCCATAAGGCTCTACATAGAAAAAACACATGGTCTTTGTATAGTAATGTTGACCTAAAATAGTCCTCCTCTGTATTCTGACACTAAACATGGCCAGATGTTTAATTAGAGAGGTTGACAGATAAATGCAGTGCTATAAGATTGGCATTGAATGTGAGATTAGAAGTCCATACAACATTGAATGTGAGATACGGAGTCCATACAACATTGCAATGCATTACCGTTGTTCCAACACCATTAATTTCTCTTAAGAATACACTTGTTTGAAATAAATGAGACTTAACATGATATAAGCACCTTCTTTAGTGGCAAAAGTCTGACTGTCACTGATCACTTTCTTCAGTTCAGGGTTATATCGGGTTCCTTCTGGGAAAATGACAAGATACATCTGCACAGAAAACAAATACAAGGTATGCCAGGTGAAGTCTTTCATGAGGTCAGCACATACTTAGCTATTATGTTTACACAGAATTGGAGACAATCATTTCGACCAGACTACAGGATGGGCAAGCATACAGTTGCTTCTTCAACATGTAACATTTAAGGCTGAGGTGTACATAGATAAGACAATGTATATAGACTTTACAACATACTACAAGACACTGACTGAAACACCTTTTCAAACATCCCTGTTTTTTATAGTTGGCTTAAACAAAACAATCACATTTATAGACTATAGCAACTTAATTGGGTACCATGTACTTATGAAATCATAACAAGATGCTGCTGCTAGCGCTCAGGGCATTGGTCCAGCACAGGGTTACACAGAAGCCCAGACAGACAGATGTGGGGCGTACAGTGTCCTGGGAAAAAGCTACTTGGCAACAATTGTCCCTCCTCATATAGACACACGGGAATCATTTCAGAGAAGACATACCAGTGACCAAAAGTGCCCATTACAAAATATTTCTCTCTGGCAGTTTATGTACTTTGTATACTTTATGATAATAATTCTCTTTAATTAATGATTGGGGAAAGGAGAAGGACTTGTTACTCATGGTATTCACTGACAGCCCATCCATTGAATATATTGGATAGATTTACAGTATGAACATTTTCTAGATGACATGCAACTAAACACAAGAATATTGTGGGAAAACAACATAAAAAAAAAACATTTAAAAAACGTAATACTTACTGGTGTTCCCAATACAGTCTGTGAAAGGAGTTTCTTTTTCATTGCCTTCTCATCAAACTTTGCACTTCGCTTCACATAGACACCTCCATGCTGAAAAAAATAACATGTAATAAATAAGGACACCAAGGGCTTATTTCCCAGACACTGATAAAGCCAAGACCCGGAAAACTTCAAACTTTCAATGCAGACTCTTCACTGAAGATGTATTTTAGTCTAGGACGAGGTTTAATTTGTGACCTGGAAACCGGCCCCCCAGGACACATAGTCCTAGATCACTTTAAAGATCACTCAAACTTAAATGAATCATATCAATCAGCACAATCCAAAAACCATTAATGACAATCCAAAATCTAAGGCAATTTTGTATTTTTACCTGAGAGAAATACCATCCGTATAACGGGAGCCACTTCAGGCCATCTTTAAGGACGTATCTTACGTGGCCAAGGGCGTCCTGTCTGATCGCTAACATGTCAGCAATGATCCAGTCCGCTGTATGACAAGACAGAGTAAAACAACGATTTTTAGTCCAACAGCACCCCCCCCCCCCCCCAAATCACCTCCTTTCTTTTGTTTCATCATTTGCCAAACTTTAAAGGAGCAGGACACACGATTCAAAGAGGCAGCCACCAGAGACAGAAAGATGAAAAATCGTTGAGTCCACTCCGCTAGAACCCCTGGCCCTAGTAACAATATGTTTGCATACAAACAGAGTGTCGGGTAGGACACTTCATTTTAGAAAGCGCTTTTCTCGACCAAAACAGCTTTCGTAAATGCAATATTTCTTTCAAGGGATCTCATTCCCTGATCCTTACTGATTAAAGAGTCGTTACAACAATTAGGAATCTTTGGAAAGCTTAGATGTAACATATTGCACCTTTAACTTTGAACACATTTATTTTCCTTCAATAGGTAAGCTCACCAGTGCATTGGTGGTTGGAAAGATAGACCACATTCTCTTTATTCTTTGGTATGTTTCCATGGATAACAATCTGAAAAAGAGGGATGAGCACAGGTTTCAATTACATGAAAGAAAGTCACAAAAAACTAAAACTAAATAAACAAATTTAGCAATGATGTTAGTTACCAACTGATAGCATTTGTGCCAATCTTTGAGACTATACTTTCAACTAGCATTTTGCTATGAAAACCCAACTGCCAACTAAACAGCCAAGACAACACTATCAGAAGAAGTTTGGCAGACACAGATTAAGCCAAGTCCTGGAATAAATTACATTTTAAATGGAGACTCTCCATTGAAAGTGATTTTTAGTCTAGGACTAGGTTTAAAAAGGAAACCAGCCTTCAGTGTTTTGTTTATACATACAAGTTGCAGAGCTTATGATCGAGAGTTTATGATGTGGTGATGGATAATGACAGTGTGTTTTTCACCTATTCTATACAAATGATGTTAATCATTGATTGCCAACAATGGTTTACTCTAGAGCTAAGAGAGGAGAGAAGAAGAGAAGAAGCAGAAATAGAAGGCCTAGTCTGACTGTCAAAAGTGGGCTATTCTTGACTGGTCTTTTTCAGACACACCCCAAGGAGAACTCCTGTCTCAAAACAAACACTGACAAAGAAACAGAAAAACAAGAATGTACAATGTCCCAAATGGTTACACCTAATCTGAACTATGGCACAGGCCAATAGTCTATACCCAAATAACACACTGATAAAACAACCAGGAGGTAGGCCTACAATAATTCAACTGTTGTTCTCTGTGCAGCAATTACACCAAATAGCTCTCTATCACTGACTGATAAATTAATCTTTTCATTTCTACTTTCATATGCTACTCTGAGACAGGCATTTCTGATTCCTCTGGCTCTTCCAAGTTACTCCTGTACATCGATAGAAAATTGATTGCATTCTTATAGCTTAGGCCTCCAATATGGTCACAAATGTCATTGTTGTAGTTCTGCCAATCCAAATACAGTGGAGCCATGAGGAACTGAAAGAGTAACAGGTCGGCACTTAAAAAAACAAGTAAATCATACACACCTCCACCCCCGTGTAGTTTTCAAAGAAAAAGAGGACCATGCTCTGGTAGATGGAATAGATGCGGTCGTCCATTTTATGGTAGACTCTTGCTGGTAGGACCGTAGAAAGGACACGCCAAGCACTCCATGTCAGCAGATACGCCGGGGCTGTGCCGAGCATTACCGCTGCAGGAAACCAATACCGCAACGAGTACGTGTGCACAACTAGGGAGAGCAGCATTCTGAATTGTAACTTGTATTTACAACGACAAGCTATAGGGTACCCTGAAATAATGAAGCGAGCACGTCTAACTTGCAATATGTGATTGGTTGTTGTTCTCTATGAAAAGTTACCTAACCTGGCTGGCACTAGCGGATTGCCCAACTGTCAAACTGCGAGGGTACTGCCTACTGACTAACGTGTTGTGGATGTGACGCCAAATCTGCTACGAATGTATGTTTCTGGCCAAATTATAAAACTGCAGCATAGCTTGTATAACTCCACAAATTAACACAAAGCATGTTACGGCACCCCAATAACAACCAGTAAACGACCTCAGACCTTCGCTTCGGTTACTTTACCTTGCAGGCTAGCGATTTCTCTGCGGCTAATACTAGTAGCTACACTGCTCAACGCACCCATTTGACAAACGTTACATCTGTTTCTTACAAAACCATGGCTACAACTGCAATGGTTACTCACAATAACATTGTTAGTAACTATCATTAGGTTCTCTTCGCCATACAGTTTGTTCCTCACAGACTGTCTGCTAGGTAGCTGTCAAAGTCACACACACGCCTCCTCATGGACTCCATGTTGAAAAAGAGACGTGAACCACTTGGTAATGTCGTGAAAGCTGATTGGTTGAAGTAAAAGTTTTGAGGTGGTGGTTGCTAAGGGGGGTGGGTGGAGAGAGCACTGGTGCCACTCAATCAATTGCAGATAGCGGTTTTCCACTGTAATGCAAACATATTCTTATTTTGGAGCAATAATAAATGTGTGGATTCATGTCCGTTACCAAACAATATTTACACAAGTCGAAATTGCTTTTCAAATTGAATACGTTTTATTTAAACACAACAATAATAACAGTTCTTAAAAACATGTCCTGGCAGGAAGATAACCTTGTGCTGGCAATATAAATATAATTAGGATACTAAAGCATTCGATTATCTCTGTAGCTCATAGATCATATAGGAACAACAGACTTCCCTTCGAATCTTCCGAGTATCTGAGTGGATGTACTGACAAGTCCACAATTGGACATCCTCATCAGTAGACTTCAGTCTTACCTGAGTCAACATATGTGCATATCAACCTCCAAGCAAATGTATGGGTTTCAATGAAAACATCTGACAATAAAACAATATCACAATAAGAATAGAACAGCATAAGAATAGAAAGTTGAAACAATGGTAACACTGCATAACATATTAATTGAAAAGTTAATGTAAACTATGGCCATTTATTTGGGCCCTGGTACAATAACAACAATTCTAGCAATACAAGACTTGTATAGCCCGACAAATCTCCATAGCCTGACCATGGGGCTGTTTTGTCCATCAAACAATTCATCTTCACAGTTCAACTTCATATTAATGGGATTTCCAATCCAAGTCATAGCTCTCATAGGGAAGTTGCTTGAGATGCGTGATGCAATCTAAAATACATTTAAAACAAATAAAGATGCAATGTCATCAAAACACAATCTACAGTCGGGTGGTTGTTATTTGTTTTGCTATAGCAGAGCCAAACACAGATGTAGTACCCCAATATAATTTCATTTATTTTATTTTTTATTCAATTATATATTTGTTTTGCTAACCAAAACATATCATCTGGAATAGGAATCATTAGGTTGTCATCTTACCTAGCACCCACTGCTCAGAGAGAATCCTACTTCCCTCTGGCCTCTTGCCCTTGTACTCCCCTACACAGATGCCTGCCTGCCGGACTGTTTTGCATACTGTCCCTCCGCACAGCTGAATGAGCTCCACCAGGCTCTGGGTGGGTGGTTGAGTGTGAAGGGACACGAACATGGCAGGCTGGCCAAGGAACAGGTCCTGCTGGTGCTCCCCAGCAGACAGGTGCTGCTGGAGGCGGCAGATCTGGGAGGAAAGATTTAGGAAATCAGGTATAACAAAAAAAAAAAAAAAAAAAAAGTCTTAAATCTAGCTAATACAGTTGGAATTCGGTAACAATGATGAATACATTTAGCATATTATTTATTTAGTGAACCCATGTCAAAACTAATTGGAGGCTAATTGCAATGTTCTCATTTCACAAGGAGAGGGCACAAAACACCTTAAATTAATTAATTATGTGTCTTCATTTAGCATGTAGACGGATAACCACCACATTACACAAAAACACATCAAAGTAATACAGAGTAATACATCAAAGGTTAGATACAGTGCCATTCTCTGCGCCTGGTTTGATTTCCTTGGGCTGCAGTCCAGGTTGGCCATTTTCCCTTCTTTAAACGCTGAATGACAACATATGAACAAACAATTGATACTGTAAAGATAAACGCCATGCAACACTGCTTGTTTGCAAAAGTCACTGTGTTTAATGATCACCAAAGATTCGGTCAAGAGACTTTTTTCAGAGTATAAACTTAACACTTTACACTCTGAAGGTCTCTTGACCTCAGTGATACAAAACGTAGTGACTTTTGCAATCAAGTTGTTGCATGGAGTTTTTCTTTACAGTTTCATGTTTTCTCTACTCTGTTTAATCCTGCAGTGAAAATATCAGGTGTACATACAAAACATACAAAACAATTGATGTTATCAACTTAAATGTCCTGTCTGACAATTTCTAAACAAACATGTTAAAATTCTATCATTGTGCCAGAATACCTCTAGAAGGAGAAACATTCTAAGTTTTAATCTCAGTTCACCTAACCTAAGATTGGTCCTTTGCATTGTGGTCTTGTTGGCATCCCCTGCACAGTATAATAACATCTACTCCAGACTCTGAGCTGACCAAACCTTCCACTAATCCTTTTGCAGCACAAAGATCAACTATGAGTACAATCAACTATGTCACTTATCGAAATAATGATAATTCCAAACGGGATATCATCTCTCTACAACCTCCTAAGCCAGTGTACTAACTTGGTATCTTGACAGAAGTGTTTAGTTGAAGTAAATACAAGTGAATAAAATGTGCAAAATACAATGTGAAATAACAAGAGACAAGTTTCAAATGAAAAGTGAATGCTTACCCACATGGGAACCATAAAAACATTTAACAGTAAACATAGACTCACATGTTATAACAGGAGTCATGATTACTTGTGGTTTTTGTAATGTGGGCCCTTCCTTATTGTAATGACTGAAATATGAAAACACTAACCACATGGAAAGAACTCATTCCACTCATTTTGCTTACTTCTTTCCATTTGTGTAATTCCATGTTTTATTTTCAAAACAATGCACGTTTGGGGTTAGACAAGGGATAGAGCAGCGTGCCTATACTGAACGTCATGTAAAGATGGTCGGACACCCAGACCAGGTGGGCATTTATACTTTGCTGTGAGAAAACATTTGTTGTTCACAAAAGCCCTGTACTCTGCTTCACATCTCTGTGTGAGCACTACCCATACTAGGAGAAGATGATGGCAGGGGTCTTATAACATTGGCTGACACACTTCATAGTTTTGAGTTGCTCCGAGTAATACATCAAAGGTTAGATACAGTGCCATTCTCTGCGCCTGGTTTGATTTCCTTGGGCTGCAGTCCAGGTTGGCCATTTTCCCTGCTTTAAACGCTGAATGACAACATATGCAGCATTCTCTGACATTGTGCTCAATCTTAAGAAGTCTGAGTGGTTCTCTAAGCAGCAGGGGAAGTTTGGAGAGCTGCTCCGTGTCCGGCATGGGTCAGTTGCAAGGCTGAAAGGGACAATCTGCTCCTTTTTGAACGAGTGCCAGAAAACAGTAGCGGCATTTTATCACTGTGTAATCAAGGTTTGGTCAAATGGTTCAGGGAGAGAGGGTGAGAGGGACGTGAGAGCTTGTAAATGTATTGTTCACTTTATGGGGTTTCAGGATTCATAATGAAGACTAAAGACACAGACGCATTATCAGTGAATATGGGGTCTTTCATCAGATAACACATTTAAATCAAATGAAGCATTGACGAGATTTCTGACAGACTTACATTTCAAATGGGGCATTATGATTGCCCTCATATCAGTGAGGAGACGGTCTGCTAGCACACACAGCTGGCAAACATTCTGTTTCAATGTAACCTTACATTACCTTCACATTAGTCACAACATTCAGTACTACTAGTCTTCCAGGGGTATTTAAGGGGTAACCAAGTTATTTGGTTTTCCTTGTTTCACACAAGTCATATGAGTGTGTAAAGGCAGACGTCTGTGACAGTGCCCGTGTGAGGTTATTATGCAGACATAATGTCTTGTGGCTTACAACTATATCGGAAAATACCATTTAAAGTTCTTTCAAGTTATGCTCTCTTGGAAGTCAGGCACAAATCTGTTCATTTTATGCCCTTTATGCCCTACTTTTCATGACATTCATAAGGGAAGGTAATTACATCCAAAATGTTAACATTTAAATGACTTATTTGACAATGTTACAAATTCAGATTAAAACCCTGTAAGAAACACGAACAATGTGGAACAGCTGCTTGGCAGATTCTGTGTTGTGCAGTCACTGGGTTATAGCCTACTGACTCTGGACATAAAATAAATTAAATTAATTAAAATGTTATGAATCAAATACATGTGGTGTACCTGAATGCTTATTGTGTCAAATACATAGTGGTGTTTGAAAATATGTGGTCTGTGGGAGCCCGCAATATTCACTTTGGGTGGTATCCTAACACGAGATCTGTGTGCATAACTCCAACATTTGCATTCATGACAACGGTAAATAAGTGATGATTCGACTTAGGACAACACCCTCAGTGTGGTTCATGAATTAAGTTCAAATGTAACAGAAAGTTACCATAAACATTCACAAGATTGATGGTAACTCATTAAGATGGCCAATACATGTCTTAAGAGGTCCAGCTTCATTACGTTTAATTAAACACCAATAAATCTATGAAATTGGTGGTCTCAAACACTGCATTTAAGTCAAATAGCCTAACTTTATTTTAATAGCCTTGACCAAAAACCAAAGCCAAATATACATTGTACTCTACTGCATTTGCAGCTCACAACACAACTACCTAAAAAAAACACGAATACCACATGCAGTCACGTAGCATCTACAAAGGAACATAAAAAGGATTGAGAATTGGATGTCAGTTCCGTCAAAAAATAGGTCATTGTATGTGTCACTTCCTTCCCCCGATGCGCTTCCGCCCAACATGAAACAACAGATAGACAAACATCAACCCACACATATCTGACATAGTGTAGTGATTAAGCCTGAACACCTGAACCATTACATGTGTTGTGTTTTTGCAATGACACAGCCTTCCTCTGTGGTCATCTACCTTATAAACGTACTGAATTTCCTTTACATCAGTTCACTTCCTGCAGTTCCGCTTCTTGTGAGAGTTTGCGGCGGGCAAATGCTATGGTTTCTAATGGATCACCTCACTAGAATGAAGGAGTTACTGCATATGGTATAACATGTGATAATGAACAATGCACTCCAACATCCAACAGAGAGTTCTTTGACTGTTTTGACAGTTTTCTTGGTACAAAACTGGATAGATGAAATTGTACGCTCAAAGCTGAAATGTGTGAGCTTTAGTGTTAAGGGAAATGAAGAATGAAGCCACTGGAGCAACAAGAGGATGACTGTGATGGAGAAACATCCCTGGGGTTTAAGACAAAACATCCTCTGAGCGGATTAACTTCCTGTGCAGCACACCTGCACCTCCCCTTGTGTGATATCAGCGTTTTGATTGAGCGGTCACATCATTGGTATATGGAGGAGGAAAAACACCATTACTGTACATATGCCATCTGGCTCATTATTCTGAAAATAAATCAATGCTTTTTCAGTGTCCAGAAATGTTATGACGTGCTCAATTGTTATTCAACAACCTTGTTATTAGTATTCATATAGATTTGTTTTATTTCAATCCGGCCTTAGAAAGATGTGAAACTACTGAACTGCTTTATAGAGAATTGGGGAGGTCTCTTGTCAGGTTTGTTAATATATGACCCATGTTATGTACCATCCTGACTTGATCTCTCATCCATTCATGCCAAAGGTTAATGTAAACCAGCTCTGTTTGCTGAGAGGGTTTCCTTCTACATGGACATCTACATGGGAAGGAGACAAAGCACCATATGTTAAAGTCTGATGACAGTAAAACCATAGGACTGCAGCAAAAAAAAAAAAAAAGAATGAAGATAAAACAAAGATAATGTTATATGTTCTGTGACTGTCATCTGAGAATTGACATACTGTCAACCAGAAATGACATACTGTTCAGTAACCAATAGATGATCACCAAAGTGAAATTGCCACTAAACTAAATTAATATAAGAATCTCAAAACCTTCTATTACTGTCTACCATGGACACAATGCATGATTCTTTTTTTTAAATATTTGCCAACATGCCACAATATGAAACGTGCAAATGACTAGCCTATTTGTGACAGTTTCCCCACCATGTTACTCCATCGTAGACTGAGAGGGCTCGAGACAGGATGCAGGGAACACAGCCATGACCTGAGACACATCCTCCCATATCAAAGGTGGGAAAATCGAGAATGGAACGTGGTCTGGCTCTGGCGACAGCCAGGCAGGCCCCTCTTATGACACACTTATTAACTACTGCACAATAAACGAATAACTATATGACCTAATCTTCAGAGATGGCAACTGGGTAGCATGCTTCCTATGATTCCCCAATTTCTAAGAGTTGAAAAAGACTGAAATTATGATCTACCATCTTTATTCCCACATGAAAAGCCAACTAAACTGTATTGTCTCTGGAAGACAGCACTCAGTAAAGCCAAGATCTATTTTAAGTTGTAGTAATGGAGATTTAGCATCTTACCAAGATGACATGAAGGATGAGCTTTACTAATGTCCCCACAACCCCAGCCAGATACTCTTCTTTCCTCTGTAAACATACTGGATTTCACCCCTAATTCTGTAACCACATCCAGATACAGCCTAAGATTGAAAATGACAGGAAATAAGAGCTAATGTTTCTTAAGACAGAGCAAAGAGCTCTGAATGGAACGAGTGACTGACAACAAGCCTCCTTCCCTCAACATTCTCACACTTAAACAAATGCCTGAGCTTTTGTTGTGGGGAGAAAAAAGATTTACCATCAGTAGGGAACAACATTGGTTGCCATTGCAGACTCGTCTTAAAGCAGGCAGCTGCATCCTGAATAGATTTTCAGGCATCGGGTTGTGAGAAAACACAAATACGGGCTCTTGCTCTATCCTCAGCCCCCCTGACCTGTTCAAGAAGCTCTCTCTTTCTCAAGCCTTTGGAGTATTTGGTGGGAAATGTTTAATTAGTACATCTGCTTCTGAGTGTACATGTGTGTGCGTGTGCATATGTATGTGAGAGACAGAGAGCTCTGCTCTGCTGCTCCCAGTAGCTCTTCACAATGACTGCCCACAAGGGTGGGAGGGGCCTCCCCTCCACTCCCAGAGCTAGCTAATCAGAGGGCCAACACAACTCAAACAAGAGGCAGGGGGCTTGATGAAAAGGGGACGCATGCAGTCTGGGACCGGTAAACTGCAGGAATGACACCATCTCTTGCTGTCTGTATCTCCTCCTCCTGTCTCTGAATGCCTATAAAAGAATCTGACGAATGATAAAAGGACTGTATGCACTTGGATATTCCATGGGATAGAATTTGAACAATATTTAACTGCTAAAGGTCGTAACGAAAAGACAGTAACACAGTGACCTAGAGAAGAGCTGCAAAACTTTTTGGTTTCATTTTCTTCAGTGCTGAATTACATTTGTATTTTATTTTTCTACATAAAAAAAAAAGAAGATACAAATGTTTTACTTTGGCTTACTGGTGTTGAGTGGCTGCCTTGGCCAAGGGTCAGGGTACAGGAAGACTACAGAGACAGCTGGTAAGAAACAGTACCAGATTCAGAATGGCCCGTGCAGCTACACCTTTCTACTCCCTGAGCAGGACAACTGTCGGACTCCCAGCAGCACCTACACCAACCTTGTCCAAAAGGACGACCCCGCAGAGTATGACGAGTCTGTCCAGAGACTGGAGCAGCTAGAAAACATCATGGAGAACAATACGCAGTGGCTCCTCAAGGTATGTGCTATGATTGACATCACACAGTAGTTTCTCAACAAGGTGTGCAGGTGTTTAGAAGAAAGGTGGTATGGCAATAAACTGAGGTATTTTCCAGCCATAGTTTTCTTGCTAGTCACATCTAGCAAAAACTCAAATTCAACTTTGGTTGCTAAACTCACAACCCCTGTATTGTAACTAGTGGTACAATAAAACTGGTGTACTTTCCATTTTACATTATCTAGAGTGCCCTCATTGGGACTGTGTCAGATGGTGTGAACAGTTCAGTTGAATGAAAATATATGCCGGTTCTAAGCCTCTGACAGTACGTTATGACAATGTGAGAAAGATAAGACTTGCTGCCAGGATCAAAACGGTCTTTCAGGGATACAATCTAGTTTAAATTATGCCATAACATTTTGGAAAGTCAATACCTGCACCTCTGATGACACACTTCTAAAGAACCCTCAGAAACTGATTAAAAATAGTGAACCTGACATTGTAAGGATGCAGAGGATGAATTGTGACATTGTCCTAATATTTCAAGAGCTGCATTCTCTTGTGCAAAAAGACAGCAAATGAGAACAGCACAAAAGCAGAGAAAGTCTTGAAGTGTGTAAAACAAAGACGTGTCTGAAAAGCTGTCCTGTGGTTGCCCTGTGAGTGGGTGAGAAGGGCCGAGTAGGGACAAAGCCTCAACACAGGTACCCAGATGAGGGATGCATACGTCCCTTTCAGCGCTGGTGAGCCATCGCCTGTGTGAAAGGACTGAGTGCCCCCTGCTCTGGCTCCCGCTATTCTCCCTTTTTAGAGTTTGATTAATGATGAGAACTACACAGCTCTGACAAGACAAGTACAATTCTAAGCCAGATCACACGACTCCCATCTCTCCAACATAAAACAAACACTGAACCATTCCACAAGCTAGGTCAACTGCTGCCAAGTTCTGAGATGCCTGGTGCTTTGGTCAATGCTATTTCATACATCAGAAATGACGCACGCACACACACACACCCTCTTTAAAAAAAATGGACATTATGAACATAGAATTGCACAAATTCTGTTAGTACTATCTAACAAATAACAATTGCCAAATTAAAATGTTCACATACAATTTCATGTGATTTTAAACAACAGCAAATAGCGAATAGCGAGAGTGAATTAGCATTATCTGTTTTAAACTATATATTATCATCAATGGTTTTAACAGAGGAAAGGCTCTTCCTCTGAACTGCCCCGTGCTTGACTTGAGTCGAGGACAGAGGAAATCATTGTACATCAACTGACAGAAAGAAAATGTATGAGAAGTGAGAAGTTGCACATCCAAATGTTGCACTGGTGACCACTTTGTAAAAAAGAGGAAGACAGGAAGAGGGACTTTATTGTCGTGCCAGTAAGTCAGTTTGCTGTCACGCTTTTGTGTAAATGAAGAGCACAAACATGCCTTCCTCGTGGAATCCTTGGAGGCAGGAGTGGAGTAAACAACTGATTAGATCATTAGCCATCAATGGAATGTCCCGCTCGCAGTTCCGATGACACATGCTTCCACCTTCCACGTGCCTTTGTTTCCAAGAACACAGTCAAGATGGAAGTCAAAAAAGGAAGACAAACAAAATGAGCACTGATTGCAGAAGTTGTGGACTTAATTCATTAACATGGGAAAAAGCTAAATATACTTCCCGGTTTACAATTGACACAATTGTTTACCTTGTTGGTGTATGGATATACAACTTAATTGTTTACGCAAACAAGCATCAAAAAGACAGGTCAACTGATGCTATGATATTTCCTTCTTGCATAAAGACATGTTTTCTTAGAGGATGCAACTAATCACTCATCACTTCCATCCTGTTTATGAGACTTTAGACGTGATTGCCAGTCAGGAACTCAATGCAGGAAAGAACCTCATGATTGGACTTGCTATAAGTCTGGAAGTTTAATTCTGACAGGTAGACAGAGGGACAAGATTTAAGTCTATAGCTTTGGTTTTGCCAAAAGAAAGTGATACTCCTGTGGTACAATGAGAGGTAAGAGAAAACTTTCAAGAGTTTCTATAATTAGAAATTCTGGCACCTTTTCGAAAACCTGTTCTTTACTACTTAGTGAAAATAATGGCTATCATATCAAAAACCTATTTGTTCCAAACCAATAAAAAACCTTTTCCAGTAGATCAAGGTACTGCCTCAATATGAAATGAATGAGCAGGGATACTATAAAATAAATCAGCAGGGATGCTGGGAAAATATCACTAGTCTTCCATTTTTGACCCCTCTGACAAACAACAGAAGCATACTTCCTGCCCCAATTTTTAGAGGGCTTCACATCATGTAATCTAAACACTTTTCAAAATGCAGAGCCTGTCACTGGATAATTCTGTCTACTTCTACTGTACCTCATGGGAGTTCTGGGTCAGGCACAAGGGGGAGAGGGCTTATAGGGATTCATTCTTAAAGAGGAGTACTGAAGTATAGAGGGACATGCATGTATGCTTGAGAGTGAAGCAAGCACAACTAACCAGTATCAATGTTTAAACAAAATAAAAGATGGTTGTAACTTCCAACCACACACCAAATACAACTCCACCACCCAAAATGCAGTGCTCTGAGTAAGTGATGGGACAGTGAAGCATTTTTTAAATTCTTTTGGCTCTATACTCCAAAGGTTTGGATTGAACACTTCTTGTACATAGTCCCCCTATTTCATGGCACCACAAGTAATGGAACAATTGGCTTGACAGGTGTTTCTGGTGAGTCAAGTGTGTTCTGTCACATAATTTGTGTAGGCTTATTAGAGCTGTTAATGTCTTATATTGATTCTAACTTGTCTTAATTGATGACGTAGGTGCTGACGGCAGCAGCAGAATGTATTCTGAAGTGTACAGAAACATCTTGTCTGCTCGAGTACAAGCAAATGCCTCCAAATTCATTGGATGGTGCTTCAACATACAGTAAGACAATGACCCAAAACATACTGCCATAGCAACTAGGGAGTTTTTTAGGGCCAAAAAGTGGAACGTTCTTGTCTGGCCAAGTCAGTCTTCAGACTAAAATCCAATTAAACATGCATTTAATTTCCTGATAAGATTTCAGGCAAAAAGTCCTCAAAACAAACAACAACTGAAGATGGCATCACCAGAGAAGATACCCAACGTCTGGTGGGGTCAATGGGTCACAGACTTCAGGCAGCTATTGCATGCAAAGGATTGTTGACCAAATACTAAACATGAGTGCTTAATTTGGACATTATGTGAATCTGTCTCATTGCTTTTGGTGGCCTGAAATAGCGGGACTATGTATAAAAGCTGAGAATCTATACAGTCTATACTGTACTTTAACCTCATAGTAATTGTTTAACCTAACCATGATACATTACTTAAACTGCCTTGTTAACCAGCCCTACTCTTCTTGATCCATACTGCAGCTGGAGAACTACATCCAGGAGAGCATGAAGCAGGAGATGGTACAGATCCAGCAGAATGTAGTGCACAATCACACAGCAACCATGATAGAGATCGGAACCAACCTGCTGAGTCAGACCGCTGAGCAAACACGGAAGCTGACTAACGTAGAGGCACAGGTGAGAGCAAACTCATTGAATACAAAGTACAGTACATCATGATATGGTGAATATGATAAAATAAAATAAATAAAACAGCAAATAGCTTGTCTAACAGGGCCGGGATTTTTACTTGCTTTGATTCAAGGTCACTGACCTTTTGTGAACGAACCACGCAGTATTTCCTGTTATTAACACCATTGTATTCCCAGAGAAAGGGTCTATCAATTTGTCAGATCAGACATCCGTCTGTTCAAAGCCATCAACACAAACTCCAATGGTAGACACATAGCTAGGATTCATGTAAACAAAACATTGGCCCACGTTTCTGCTGAGTTCAGTTCCTCAAACTGGAAAATTGGGGGGGGGGGGGGGGGGGGGGTGTCAGAATTTGCCCAGGATTTCAATACGTCTGTCTGTCTGTGAAGAGACTCATTACTGTATATCATAGATATGAACCACTCTTCTACAGTAGCCCCTGCCCCTACACAACATACTCTGTGCGTCCTTTAATGGAGTTTCATTGTTGTTTCACAAAACAGATGTTTCCAACCTCCTATTGCTACACTCATTGGGCCCCAATTTGCTTCCACAAAGAGGGCTGTTTTAGTTCGAACGTTTTAGTGGGCATGGCCGCTAAGTTAATTTCGTTGAACAACATTTCAGTTAGCGTAGAGGCGGAGGGCAGGTCTCCGGCAATGAGTGGTTGGGGATAATTGAATATGATATGAATGCGTCCATTGTCCTTGCCGATCTGGATTTCACCGCAAATGTTGGAATGGATCATAATTTTGGACAAATAAAATGCCCATATTATCAGTTGGAGGCAATTAATGTAAACACAAGCTGAAGTGTCTATATGATATTATAATCTAAGCACTCAACAAGCCTACAATGCCAAATTCAACCTGCTGCGTGGCTCTAAATGCTGTAAGTTTAATTAACCTGTTGCGACTTTGTTTATAATTTGCATCAGCTAAATAAACAGGCAATTCTCCTTTATCTCCCGCAACCCCCAGTCATAACCATAACTAGATGCCACTTAATGTAGTCTTAATATTGCCTACATGCATTTATTTATATAATTTCATACCTTTTTTGTTTCCTCTCTGTAAACGCTGTGAGAACTGTATGACTATTACAGCAGCCTACTGTAGGCCTACTTATGGTCCCAGGCAATAGTGGATAATATTCAAAGTAAAAAGAAATACATTGTGGGATCATTGGTAGGGGTTCCAATGATCAGTGCGGGCGATCATGCAGTGTGGGGGCTGGACTTACATAGGCCTTATCGTATGCTAGTTTATATTATGTTCCCCTCCTAGTATTACCATGGATGGAGTAGAATTTGACAACTTTCAGGATGATTCTAACAATCTTTTTAGTTTGTACGTAAAGACTCTCCAAACGTATTTCCATAATCTACAGTATACAATGTTAAATATATTGTCCTATATGATTGTATACCCTATCAATGACATACACGGTTTCATAATTGTATAAACTTTTGCCTAATAAGTGTCTATTTTCGCCTATTGGTAATTATTGAATGTGGGACTACATAAGTGTTTGAATTTGGCACGTCCACCGAAAACTCCCATTTACTGCCCCGCTTATATTGGTGCAAAGTTTGTTTTGGTCAGGGCAGACGAACTTTGCGGTGACACTGAATTAACAAAACGGTCTTTGCACATGGTTTTAGTGTTGTGCAGCCCTCTTCAGCAAAAGAACATTTGAGCCAATTGTGGTCTTTAGAATGTGACACAAACTGCAAACAAAGCTTGTGTACATTGTATATTACGAACAGTGCCTGCTTACACAGTAAACATTTTTGATTTGCACTCATGAAATCCCAAAACATGAGATGTACTCGTTGAAAGTGAGCACACTGGACTTTAAATGTTTTCAGTGAGAGGAAAAAACCTCAACTGATTTGCTATGCCTGTGTGTAATTTGTTTTCAACTGTAGCTGATCCAAAAGAACTGCAGTGAACTGTGGAATTGTTTGTGAAACAGATTACATGATAGAAAATAGGGAAACGTCGGAAACCATTACATAATACCAATTTGAAATATTATTCTAACCAGAAAAGACCAATGTTTCATTTAATTGCACTGTATCCCCAATTGAGAGATTACCTTAAGGGCAGATTCTGAAATTACAAAAGTAAACGTACTTGTGGGAAAACAAAAGCAAATCCCTCAACATTCTGCGTACGTCTTTCGGTTCATGCCAAGTATTTGACTTAATGATAATACAAGAAGATGTTTACTTAATTCATTCTTTAAAGGGGCTTACAGCAATTAAAAGCTCAATCTAATCTAAACAAATTTCTGTGGGAAATAATTGTCTCTTTCATCTTTAGGTAATAAGTCATACAACTCGCCTTGAGCGTCAACTTCTTGAGAACTCTTTGTCAACAAACAAGTTGGAAAAGCAGCTAATTTTCCAAACAAATGAAATAAGCAAGCTGAATGACAAAAACAGGTAAGGACATCTGGGTATTTTGGTGTTACCACCGCTATAAATACACCATATGACCACCATAATAAAGCAAACACAGCATTCAGGGATCATAACCCTCCCCATTACAGCCTGTGCTGTAAGTGACTGAGCTCCTGTCTGCTTTCTCCTCAGCTTCCTGGAGAAGAGGGTGGGTGAGATGGAGGAGCAGAGGCAGGTGGAGCTGAAGACTCTGCGGGAGGAGAAGGAGCAGCTCCAGACGCTGGTGCTGAGGCAGACAGCCATCATTGAGGAGCTGGAGCAGCAGCTGCTCAGGACCTCCTCTAACAACTCAGCCCTGCAGCGGCAGCAACAGGAGCTGCTGGAGACAGTCAACAACCTCATCTACACCTTCTCTGTCCCCACAGGTGGGTGATACTGACACTCCTCAGGCCCTAGTCAGAGTCTTTATGGCAGCTGACTGTATGGATTGTGGGTGACTGAGGTGGGAGGAACATTGCCATTACTCACTAAGCAATATAGGCTATCTATTAATGTGCAAGTCATAATATCAATCTACCTTCCCCTTTTTGCAGTGAACAAGCCTACCATGATGCAGGATACACCTACCACGTACGCAGATTGTGCTGCAGTCTTCAAGTCAGGGAATACTGACAGTGGAGTCTACTCACTGACCCTTCCCAACACCACACAGGAGATTAAGGTACAATATAACTAAAGCCATATGCTGATACTCGCCATAGATTCTGACAATAGCTCCCTATTTAGAATCCTTGCAAAATTGCAGATGAATGGTTAAGAAATAGAAAAGTATTTACAGTCTCCAACACCCAGGCAGATTCATTGTCTTGCAAATCAGTATAATTATGGGACAAGTACAAAGTGAATGACTGTATTGAATTCCTTTAGGTTCAGATTGAGTAAATTAAAATGCTCTCAGCCTTTGGTTGGTTTTGTGCATGCCTGAGCTTGGAGAATGATCTCCTTAGATACTTTTCACTGGTTAGAGTTAGACTCTGGCAATCCAACACCCTCATTCCAGTAACTGGACATTTCTTTGAGCTAAACTGAAATTAGCCTTCTTTATTGCAGCCACATCTCCTACATGTAAACAAAAAAAGTGAACTTAATATCTGTAATATTAAATGGACCATCCCCTTTTTGTTGTTTCAAGGCTTACTGTGACATGGAGACGGAGGGAGGTGGATGGACAATACTACAAAAACGATTTGATGGACGTGTTGACTTTCACCGTACGTGGAAAGAGTACAAAATGGTGAGAGCTTTGTAGTGGAAATGTTCTGTTCATTAGTATGTACCCACTCTTTGCACTGCTTTCAGGCGTTGAGGCAAACATACACATAATGGAAAAATAATCAATATTGTATGTTTTCTGAGCTATTCTGAATGCAGAGGAATCAAATGTGACATTGACCATAGTTTAATAATTCTTTGTTTCATGTGCCTTCATAGGGGTTCGGAGACCCTTCAGGTGAATACTGGCTGGGAAATGAGTTTGTTTCCAGACTAACCAACCAGCAATCATACATCTTGAGAATACAGCTAATGGACTGGGAGGATAATTTGGGATTCTCACTATATGATCAGTTTTCTCTGGGCAATGAAGCACAAAACTACAGGTAGGTTTCCTAAGTGTGATTGTGTCCTTATTTGACAGAATAAATTGAGGGACCTAACTTTTCGCTTTGATGCAGTAGTGAGAATTTGTTCTTATAGCTTAGTGCAAATGTCATGTTCTTCAAAATGAATGAATGACAAACAAAATATTTGGCTTGTCTGATAAAACCATATGCGTATATGGGGGGGGGGTTAAACTCTTGTCACCAGTCCAAAACAAATATTGTGTCATGTGGAAACTGTTAGGATATGTGAAACTAGGAAACAGGAGGCAAAAATGTTTCAGTTTCAAATTGCACTCCAAGACATCCAGAACCTATACTTCCTTTAGATCTGAGCAGCAAACCTTGAAGACAAGCACTTTGCTATTTAGTCCTGTAGTCTCTGAGACTGTGGCCAATAGCAATCTAGAGTACGACAAAATCATTATTCCAAATAACTCCTTTTTACACTGAAATTGAAAGTCAAGGGAGCAAAAGTCAGAAATTACATCAATAATTTCCCCACTGAGCTGTAACTGTAACATGGTTTAGTGCTAGCAGAGCAAGAGAACCATGGCTACATCTCTATCCATTAAGTCTTTTGAGGAATGGCAATCATGGACTTCCTCCTAACATTGTATTTTTCTCCTTTTTCATTATACAGGATACACCTTAAAGGCTACAGTGGAACAGCAGGCAAAATAAGCAGCCTTGGTCAGCCAGGAAGTGATTTTAGCACAAAGGATGCAGACAACGACAAATGTGTTTGCAAATGCTCGCAACTGACAACAGGAGGTAAGGAGTAGGCTCATGTGCACAACCTCTGCATTTTAACAACTGACTTTATTAAGTAGATCAACTACTCTCTAGATTTTTCACATTAACTTGAAGGGCTCAACCCCCAAACGCTAACCTCTCCTAACCACCCCCACAAGCTTTGGCACTTCCCCCAGATATCCGCAAGAAAGTTAAAAGGCATCTTGCATTTTTTGTGATGGGGTCAAGGCTCTTGAGCAAAATTAGCTCAGAGTTAATCACTGATCAGCTCATTTGGGAATTCGGCCCCTGCAATGGCTGACATTAATAGTCTGGGAACTGATGTTTTTTCCCTCCCTTCTCTTGGAGCTTAGAATAGAGGTCCTCCATGCCTCTGATTACTTTACTGCCAGACTTGGACTCCTTCCATATTACAGTATATCAGGGTCTGCTAACCCAACATGTAAGCTCCCTCACAGAGGAATCCTTCCACCTTAGGGAATTGTTGGGGATAACCAGCAGCACACCAACCAAATTATGACTATGAGATGGCAAATACACAAACGGATGAGCTGCACTAGATTGCACTCCTTGCAATCACAATCCTGACCTCCCATATTTAACTTTTCTTGTGACATGATAGTAAACACAAAACATTAATTACTTGCTTGTTGTCTAGACAATGCATCTGATTCACAAATGTAAATGTTGAAAGCCACATTACCATCACATTAAACAATTTGTTCTGCTTTTCTAGGCTGGTGGTTTGATGCCTGTGGTCCCTCCAATCTGAATGGAATATATTTTCAGCAGGGCCAGAACTCAAATCGCTTCAATGGAATCAAATGGTACTACTGGAAAGGCTCAGGCTACTCACTGAAATCCACTACAATGATGATCAGACCAGTAGACTTCTGAGTCTCTCTCAGAGACATCCTTCTCATAGACATACTGTACGTTGTCACACAGGGGACAACAAGACAGGCCAAACAGACCAAAGTGCTCCGTGACAGCAACCTCCTCACAAGCTCTCTGTGTGTAAAAGAACAATTTGCAGGCAAAATGTTTACTCATTTGTGCCAAATGGATGGTTGAAAAAAGCAATTAAGTCTATGAAATGTATCTATTCAAGACTACAGTATGTGGACTGCAACACCAACCACAGCAAAAATGGTCTAAGGCAGTCAAAGAATAGGTTGGAAATGGGGTATTTAAAAAAACTGGAACTGTGGTAGATGGAACAGTATAAATAAAAAATCAATTAACAGGTATAGCACTAGGGGATATGTCAGCGTGAAGCACATTGGGAGGTTGGCACAGCGGGTTATACTTCATACAATTGTATTGTTTTTTGGATTTATGATTAGTTTATAGACAATGAATTATTTTTTTATTTTCTTTATAGTTTTTGGACTAGTTATAAACAGAACCTATTTATCAAAAATGAGGGATCATCACTTATTGGGGATTACTGGAGTGCCAAAAGGTGGCTTGCTCTAATCCTGTGTGCACTGTAATAGATTTAAGTGCAGACAGGATTAGAGCAAGCCACCTTTTGGTACTCCCAGTACAGAAGTGATGATCACACACTTAGTAAATGGGTTAGAACTGCTTAGAACTGATTCAAAGCCCATCTATAATGTAATAGTTGGGTGTCTATCAACTTATTATAAACCCATTACAAACTCCAAAAAGGATACCTTAAGGTTAAGTGTTACCCAATTTTCTAATGATATTTCAGTCACATTATGTTTGATATAATTATCTTAAAATAATGGACCTTGATGGCTATTATACATTATAAAACGAATAGAAGCTAAGAAACTATGGTACAAGGCGCAATATTCTCTATTGAGCAATGCACATAGGCCATGATTAGTGAATAGGCCTTATATGGCACAACATAAATAACTCCATGAAAAGAAAATAGCTTTTCACAAAAAAAATGGTTTCAGCTTTTCTTGCAGAGGATGTACAGAAGACTTATGTGATTTAATTTAAATGTAATTAATATTCACAAGATGTATGAAAATAAAAACTTGTTAAATGCTCTAACAATATCCATTGTATGACTGCACTGATTGATGTGCTACTCAAAACATGTCATCCTGAATGCCAATTTCTCTTTCCACTAATAGACACAGACAAGCATGTTGTAATATATAGACAAATGCAACATCTGAAGTGTGTGTAATGCCAAACATTACTTATGCGTTTTAAAGTATTTTGTGTCATCTAGCAAAGTAGAGTACGTCAACACACAAAGTCTGCTGTTTCGAAAACCCTTTCCACTATGAATCAGTTGAATTCTCAGCCATACTCAAGCTCTGGGGCAAGCCATTTACCTAAGCACAATCCACAAAATGGAGTGTCATGTAAAAATGCTGAATGCCCCCCCCCCCCCTCAGTTCTAATGGGCTGCCTCATCAAGGGCCATCAGGGACCATGTGGATTCTTTTGCCACAACAAATCTGTGATTTAAAGAGGAAATGTGATGAGACATTCTCCACGTCAAAACACCCCTTCCCCTTCAGATGCAGGACAGGACAGGAACGATCCATGAATGAAGGAGCACAGGAAGAGGCAACTTCCACATTTGACACAGGACACTGGCGAAAAACAACTGCTGTGAAAATTAATGAATGGCAATAAAATTAACCAGTTTCCGACCCACTTCCCCTCTGCTCTTGAATTTGAGTTCTTAGTTACAGTTGCCGCATAGGAGAGAGATGGTTCAATGACAATTAGAATTGTCAGTAGAAAAGAAATAGCTTCAACCAAATTGACACAAGGGCTTTGCATTTAAACAGAAATGTTGATCAAATGTTAACATTTTCTGATACTCACTGGTGCTGCAGGGAATTGATCTGATAGTTCATACGGTTCCTCTGGAATCCATTGTCTTTGTTCCAAACACCACAAAATCTGTTGAGGGGGAAAGTGCAACATAACAGACCTGGGTCACATACATACACAGTGCCCTGCGTAAGTAGTGGGACAGTGAAGCATTTGTCCTTCTTTTGGCTCTATACTCAAGGATTTGAAATCAAACAATTACAATTACTATGAGGTTAAAGTAGAGATTCTCAGCTTTTATTTGACGGTATTTGTGTACATATTGGTTTTACCTTTCAGAAACACTTTTTAGACATAGTCCCCCTTTTTTAGGCCACCAAAAGTGATGGGACAATTGGCTTGACAGGTGTTTCTGGTTTGTCAGGTGTGTTCCATCACATCATTTGTGCAGGCATAAGAGAGCTCTCAATGTCTAGTATTGATTCTAGGCTAGACGCAGGGCTGTTTGACTGTATGCCAAATCATTTAACAAAATGTAAGCCTCCCTTGATATAGTTGACGTGGTGAAATGGAATCAATGGAATTGTGTAGTCTCAACAGTGCAAACTCGAAGCCATCACACACACCCTAAATACTGTCATGTATTTGACATATGTATTTGTCCCTGGTCTGCAACACAATAGAAACTATTGGCCATGTTTGACAGCTGTGGGACTTAGAGAAGCCATATATGAGGTTTGTGTTTCATCAAGTCAAATGTGCATATGCTAGATTTATATACAAATATCAAGAGTAATATCTAAGTTCCTTGGCCAATGTTACATGCACCAGCGGCTATGATAGTCTGAGGCAATGAGCTTCTCTACAGCACATGCATTGCAAAATCACATCTACACTGTGTGCAGGAGTCTCCATACTCCAATATACAGGTTGTTTTAATCAGCTGATGCATGTTGCTAAACACACATCCACACAGAACTACATACCCATTCAAAGGAGAGGACCCAGCAGCCTCGGGCGATGCCCAGGAGAATGTTGAGGGTGCGCCGATGGCCTCCTGTCACCACGTGAGTAGTGCTATCACACACCCGGTCCACGACAGAGAACCCACCCAGAGTTCTGACCACCTGGATCACTGTATGCTGCTTTCTGTAGAGCCAGAGGAGGAGAGAGGAAAACCATGCAATTTCATGTAATTTTTAAGCATTCAACAAGACACTTCTGTTAAGCCGCTTACATTTGTCTGTCTTTCCACAATTTTAATAAAACAAATTGGGTTTGGTCAGGTGTACTTACTCAGTAGGCATGCTGGTCATTACTAATGTTCTTATAGTCTGAAATGAAAAGACATGCCGGTATACATAATCATTTACAGTTTACAGAAGGTTGAGGTTCACTGCCCAGTACACACCAAAATAAAGACCATGGGATAATAGCGCTGAAGTAGGATTCATTTGTTTTCAATATACTTATCAATAATATGCTGTGTTTATCAAAGGAGCAGCAGAGCGGTGCATGTTTGGAAAGGTAAACAGATATTTTACACTCAATAGACGTTCACTTCTCACTTTCACAAGAAAACAACACATGCCGGATATCTGCATAATTGGGTGAACAGAGAGGAAATGAAACCCCAAGGCCATGAAAAAAGGGGAAAAACAGTTAGGAGTGGTGGTATTGAAATGGAACTGTAGGTTAGTGTTCCGACGGTTCTGGTCCATCCGTCTCATGTACCTTGGCCCTCATACAGCAGGGCAGGCCATCATCATCAGCACAAACACCTGAGCGGAACGGCAGTTAGAGACAGACAGAGCCATCAGGCTCTTTCCTGTCAGGAACCACTCTCCCGTCCCCCAGCAGGAAGTCAGGGGTGAAGGCCCTCTGTGCAGAGGGCTGCCAAAACAGCCCACCAGTACACAGCATGCTGCTCCATACATGACCGGGCATAACAGGCATAAACAGGGTGTCAGTGACATCACTATGTGGCCAGGTGTCATTGCTAATAAAAAAGTTGCTTTTTGCATAATGCAATGAGTAGTTGCAAACCGTGTTAACAACTACATCGAGTACTGGGGGGTGAGAAACAAAGGCCCAGTATATAGACAGAGAATTGTCAGCTGAGGGTTGTGGTGACAGGTGTGATAATGGTGTTGCTAATCTCTGAACCCATTTATGAATGGATTTTGTAGACTATCGTGTTACAGACACAAAATAATTCATCCTGTCTAACCAGCTTTTCTGTTGCTTTTCATGTGAAGGTCATCCTCAATGAAAAAACATTGTATTCATCTGCCACCACTCAAAAAAAAAAAAAAAAAAAACCAAACAATACTGTACATATGAATGCACATAAAATGAGTCTTCGGTTAAAAAATCACTACCATTTGATATGTAGAGTGACACTGTAATTGAAATGTCAGCTTTTGGTTCATTTTCAGATAGTTACATTTGCTGCATGTTTTCTTTTCATTTTCATTCAGTAGGCTAAAGGAAGTCATGGTTTTGGTCATCATTCATCACAAAGGATTGTCCTAAGCTCAGCCGATTCTTAAATAAGTTCTTTATTGATTTTTCAGACGGACATCAGCTGTCATCACAGTGATGCTGATGCAAGTGAGATGGAAAAGAATGTTGCTGTGCCAGAACACAAGACGGGTGTTCATCACCAGGTGTTCATCAAAACGTGTTCAGGTGTTCATGACCAGGTATTCAGGTGTTCACCTGTTCAAGTGTTCACCACCAGGTGTTGATCACCACGTGTTTAGGTGTTCACATGTTCATCACCAGGTATTCAGGTGTTCACCACCAGGTGTTCATCACCAATAGTTCAGGTGTTCATCACCAGGTGTTCATCACCATGTGTTCAGGTGTTCATTACCAGATGTTCACCACCAGGTGTTCATCACCAAGAGTTCAGGTGTTCATCACCAGGTGTTCAGGTATTCATCACCACGTGTTCAGGTATTCATCATCACATGTTCAGGTGTTCATCACCAGGTGTTCATTACCAGGTGTTCAAGTGTTCATCACCAAGAGTTCAGGTGTTCATCACCAGGTGTTCAGGTATTCATCACCACATGTTCAGGTGTTCATCACCAGGTGTTCAGGTGTTCATTACCAGATGTTCACCACCAGGTGTTCATCACCAAGAGTTCAGGTGTTCATCACCAGGTGTTCAGGTATTCATCACCACATGTTCAGGTGTTCATCACCAGGTGTTCAGGTGTTCATTACCAGATGTTCACCACCAGGTGTTCATCACCAAGAGTTCAGGTGTTCATCACCAGGTGTTCAGGAATTCATCACCACATGTTCAGGTGTTCATCACCAGGTGTTCAGGAATTCATCACCACATGTTCAGGTGTTCATCACCAGGTGTTCATTACCAGGTGTTCAAGTGTTCATCACCAAGAGTTCAGGTGTTCATCACCAGGTGTTCAGGTATTCATCACCACATGTTCAGGTGTTCATCACCAGGTGTTCATTACCAGGTGTTCAGGTGTTCATCACCACGTGTTCACCACCTGATGTTCACCACCAGGTGTTCAGGTATTCATAACCACGTGTTCAGGTGTTCATCAGCAGGTGTTCACCACCTGGTGTTCAGGTGTTCATCACCAGGACTTCACCACTAGGTGTTCAGGTGTTCATCACCACGTATTCAGGTGTTCATCACCAGGAGTTCAGGTGTTCACCACCACGTGTTCATCACCAGGTGTTCAGGTGTTCACCACCAGGTGTTCATCACCATGTGTTCAGGTGTTCACCACCAGGTATTCACCACCAGGTGTTCAGGTATTCACCACCAGGTGTTCATCACCTGGAGTTCAGGTGTTCTGGTGTTCATCACCACGTGTTCAGGTGTTCATCACCAGGTGTTCACCACCAGGTGTTCATCACCACGTGTTCACCACCAGGAGTTCAGGTGTTCACCACCTGGTGTTCATCACCATGTGTTCAGGTGTTCACCACCAGGTGTTCAGGTGTTCACCACCACGTGTTCAGGTGTTCATCACCAGGTGTCCAGGTGTTCACCACCAGGTATTCACCACCAGGTGTTCAGGTGTTCAGCACCAGGTGTTCATCATCAAGTGTTCAGGTGTTCACCACCAGGTGTTCATCACCACGTGTTCAGGTGTTCACCACCAGGTGTTTATCACCACATGTTCAGGTGTTCATCACCACATGTTCATCACCAGGTGTTCATCACCATGTGCTCAGGTGTTCACCAGTAGGTATTCACCACCAGGTGTTCAGGTGTTCAGCACCAGGTGTTCAGGTGTTTACCAGCAGGTGTTCAGGTGTTCACCAGCAGGTGTTCATCACCATGTGCTCAGGTGTTCAGGTGTTCACCACCAGGTGTTCAGGTGTTCACCAGCAGGTGTTCACCACCAGGTGTTCATCACCAAGGGAAACAAATGTTTTCAGTAGCAATTAAGTGTGCTACTGAGCCAGAGGCTAGGGCTAGCCACTGCTGACACAGATCTTGGAATGCTTTTCAGACTTCAAACAAGGCAGAGGGGATGTTCTGTTGGAGAGAACTACTGAAAGGCTTGAGCTATTCTATCCCCAACCTTTTTTTACTCCTTCACTAAGGAGTAAACCACAAAGAATTTCAACAGCTATTTCGGAGGTTCCTAAGAGGGGATTTTTGGCTTAACTCATGCAGTGGACATGTTCTGGCAGCAGCTCAAGAGGGCAGGCATTGAAGAATGAGTCCACACTAAATGATCTTGAGACAAAGAGTTGATGTGAACTCTAACTCGTAGCACAAATGAAGGAAATTCTTTTGGGTATGACCAAGTCCCCTTGATGACCAAACTATATACACAGAAATGACTCAATCCTATTCATACAGTGAGAGTGCGGTCAACATCCAGGGCCGGGGGTCAACTGGGGCTGTGATGGCCAATTACAACCCAAAGCCCCACTGAGGGTACAAAGATCAGATTACCACCTGTCATGATTGAACATTCACTTAATTTGCAAGAGCCGTAGATGCAAAAAACAACAATGTTCAAATGGAATAAAGTCTTCTAGAGCTTTCTATTATTCTAAATACACTGTTTATGACATCATGCTTCCTGAGGTTCTACTCTTAGGGCACAATATCAGCCACGTACTTTTGCTGAAAAAAAACAACCAAACTATACAAGTAATTTCTACTTGGAGATACATATGCTGAATAGAACACATAAAGGATAACTCAACACTGTGTAGGGTACAAAGCTCACATCAGATGCCATGCTTCACCAACCCAAACAACTCTCCCCAAACAGTTTCTTTTGAAGGGCTTTGATTGAATAAACCATAAAATCATAAATCTGGGATGATCATAATGATCAAACTTTGATAACTAAAGAGGATGAAAGTCATGTAGTACTTGCACATGACATCATTCTACTCTTGGTTAGACTACCTATTTAATCCAAACAGTGCACTCCATAAGATCCTGTAATGACTGTTGCATGCTACATGTCAGGAGAGATTGTGATACTAACATTGGCCCATCTACATCCATATGTTATTTGACCATCTTGGTGGTCAGAAAATGTAGGCTCTTCTCTGAATGCTCAGAACACCACCTCCTATGTACAATTTTTAAATACAGCCTACAATCTCCCCCAGGTAACAGCTGTGAAGATAATAGAATGTCCTCTGTGAGACAACTCACATGGGAGTGAACTCGAAGATCCCTGGGGAAGATTAAAGCAGTTTTCACCTTTTTAACCTTAAGAGCTGGAGTTTTGTTAAGGTTGAGAGAACACAAAGAAGAGTGAGCCAGGTGCATTTCACAGGCTGGTGGATGTTGTGTGCTATGAACATGGGCAACACACAGGAAACCCTGAAGACTACACAGAAACCCAGTAGCAGCTGCTTCAAAGCCCATGCCTACTCATGTGCATACTGCACACCATTACTCAACTCACCATTACTTTCACCTGTGGTGAAAAGGCTGCCTCTGTTCATATCATATCATGTTTGGTTTCACTGAGAGATTGTAGAACCCTTTTAAGATCAATGTTATCTTTTAGTAACTCTCTCCAAATATCTAACAAATTTGTTTATTCCAGCATTGAGAAAATTAGAAACCTGATGTTAGCAATACAATAACTTATTTTCCCGTGAGGGAACTTCCTACGTGGAATGGTAGGCTACAACAAGTGTGAGCACTTGTCCACACCAGCTATCACCATTAACGCGCCAAACAATAACACACAACGAGTTCAGGAGCTGAGTGATGGTAGATTGTGTGATGGCAGATATTGATGTATATACAGCAAGCTATGTTCCAATGCTGGGCTATAATAACAAGAGCAAACAACAGAACTGCAACTTAAAATGTTATATTATGTTACCTTTGTTGTTCTGTCCATGTTCTTGGCCAACCTTTTCTGTTTCTGTTCAGAAACTGTGTCAGTGAGACCAGCTGCATCGGCGGCACGTTCAGTTCCTCTGCCTACAAATGGAAATGATGAAAACGTTTGAACAAAAACAAATCCTCCTATGACAATCAATGGCACAGCAGGTGGCACTTCTTCAGTTGAATTCATATACTTGTGTTTCAGCGTGATGAGGCTTTAAGATTAGAAACCAGAATATCAACTTAAAAAAGATTGTTCTAGAAGGCAATGTTAACATTTGTTTATTAGTAATACTACTATCACGTCATTATCAAAACAGTCAATTTCATCTCATTCATAACACTTTGCCCTATACCTGTGCATTACCTGTCATTAATCTGAGTTATTATTTGAGTAATAACAAACCTCTAAAATGCTTACAATCATAAAGCATTTACTATGTAACAGCACGTTAAAACATTTTTCCTACAAGGATTAGACTAAGGGGCAACTAAATGTAAAGTGTGACATGTTTCATTTCTTCTTTCTCTCACCTACAGATGTGCTACCCTTTTTAACATACCAGCTATCCTGATGTCAATTACACGTGCATTTCACTGAATTGGCAATAAGTGGGCCATATATTTTAATTATAAAGATAAATATTTTCCAGTCTTCGCATCACTGAGATACAGTACTAAACGAGGTGGTCATTCCAAACCCATGTGCCACTGTGTAAGAAATATAAAATCACATCTTGGGACACTTGAATAGAATATTCCAACAAATGCATGTGGTGTATAAAAACACATTTAACTCAATTTGGCCGGTTCTACAGAACTTTATTATTATGTCTTAAAACAAGCAGAACAATCTTTAAATCGCTAAATTGCTGTTAACCACAGCTAATACCTAAAAGTCATTGTAGACTAGATGTGTGATGATGATGCCTGTAACATGACGTCATTCACAAAAGTGAGATTAACTGGCCTCTGATGCTTTGTTTCTAATAACACATATTATAAGATTAAATCCATTCATTCATTTAACTGAAGATAACACTGCAAGGTCAAGTGATGTGTTTATAATGATAGTAATTCACATACGTTTCAAACTTTGGCTACTTTTCTCTTCACTGTCATTCTGATGAGGAAGGAGATCTGGACTTCCCTGATGATCTAATGCTTTACTGGCCGCTGTCAAACTTAATTTTGAGAGGTGTGGGGGATCTGTTGACAACGATCTCTGCTTGGCAGGATCACAAGGCAATTCCTTGGTTCTGGATAATAGCAATGTCCTCTGCCTGGTATTACATATTTTCTGTGTGTTTCTACTACAGTCCATGGAAGATGTTGATCCCTTTGTATCCTGGTGTGGAAGCTCGGGGTGGTCCAAGAGGCTGTTGGACTCACAGGAGGTCTCCTTCACACTTTGCACTTCATGTTTTTTCCTCTTGGCACGGGCCGACATAGGCTCTGTGGTTTCACTCTTGCCCCTCTTTCTCTTCCCAGGGCTGGGTTCAAAGAGGAGCTGAACCTTAGTCTTTGAGGGCAAGCTGAGCAAAAGAGGCCTTTGTTGGTTGTTAGCTGGAGAAAAGTAGTCCTCAAACACTCCATCATCTTCAATGGCACAGGAAGAAGCATTCACTGAGTCACTTGAGAGAGCCAAGGATCGTGCAGAGAGTGATGTAGAAATACTACAAACATCTATATCAGTGGTTGATTTACTTTCTAGGGGGGACTGCACTGCATGTTTTTTGTTGACCGATTGTAATCCTTTTGCTTTGTTACTTCTGCTTGATAGTCTTGATTTTCCTGGAACAGCACTGTCAAAGGTAAACACTGACTGCACACTCTTGCTACCATTAGGACTCTCTGAAGAAATGTGTTTCTTGACTCTAGCACTGACTCCAGGCTTTTTGTCTTGTTTTATCCCTTTTTCTTTAGCTGATAAATCAGGGAAAGGAATATGATCCAACGATTTTGGTCTTGACACATCACTGCAAGGTGACAACCATTGGTCCTTCGTGTGTAAGGATTTTTCAGGACAGTTGTCACTAGTGTCTTCTTGTTGATTCTTTGCATCTTTCTTCTTTGAGCAAGGCTGAGGACCAAAATATGGGTCAAATGGGTCATCAGATTCCAAATCTGCAAGGAGAAAATATGAGAATAAGAATGTTAAGAAGTGAAGTGATATAGGTTCATTCTAGCCATGTTTTATGTTATATTGGGTAGTAATGGTGATCATTTATTTGCATGCGAAATTATCTTTCCAACCCATACACTTTCTCATTCCTATTTAAGATTTCTGACAACCATGCCAAAACTATCATTGCTTGATCTAAATCAATCATCCAACTCATCTCCCATTAGGTAAGAATTGCAGATTAGACCTGGAATGTCCACTCTAGAACAATCCAAAGCAGAGAATCAACACAGGATTCCCAAATCCTTACTCAGTTGTAGCTGGGTGAAAGAGTGTGATGGTGTATTCCCAAGAGAAGACTTGAGCTCAGGTGATGACCTGGATTCTGCCATCTGTGAAGCTGAGAGAATGCATTGATTAGAGTTACAGCAAGTCAACAGATTCCTCAGCTCAAGCACATAAGACTCTGACACTGTTAAACAGGTGTATCTTGTTCTTATTGGTGGCAACAGAATGTTTGGTGTGTGTCCTTGTGCTTGTTATACATTCTCATAACTGTAAATATCAGGTTCAATTGTTATCATCGCATCAAGCAATTGGTGATATATATATATATATATACATATATGATATATACCTGTGGGAGAGAGATTTTCCCTTTCTTTTCTCATTTCTTTCAACCGCTGTGCCATGGTGTCAGACCTTTTCAGGAAAGGGCTGTACACTATTCCATTCTCTTCATCAATGATATAAGGGGACACATCTGTAACTGTGCACAGAAGATTTTAAAATTAAACCACCTTCAGGCACAAAGCTCTTTTAGACGCCAATTATAGTATGCTTCAAATGAACAGAGGTGTCTAACAAAAAGGTGATGCCGGCACAAGTTCTTTGATCATCTTGTCCAGTTTTTTCTTCATGCGTCTGTCATTTTCAGGGGTCCGCTCCGGGGTGTCTCTTGGCTGCATACAACGATGCTGGAATAAAAAACAACAGTGTTATAAATACTATAATCAAACTCATAAGACAAGCTTTGACTTTTGACTTCCCACTAGCATGTATGTTTTTGGCAAACACACAATTAGTTAATGACAATGATTCCACCTTTATCATCAGACAGTGTCTAACGTCTTTTTATAGGCCTAAAGACTTTCTCTATTACACTGTCATTGTTTTTATTGTAAGAATGTTCACAAATCACTTACTGCCCTTTTCTTGAGTGTGGGATCGCCTTCATCATTTAAGGCTTGATACAACTCTTCATCCACATGTACACCATCATCTTTACATCTGCATATAATGGCAAATATGAAGTGAATTAAAAATGTAATGCTCTCTGAAATGTTTTGTTTTTTAACTCTCAGTGACATCTTCTGGCTGATATAAGAATTGCAAGCAAACAATATGTCACCAACTGGACATGCTGACAAATGAATACCATTGTTAAAAATCCATTGTTGTCATTACCATGATGTTAAGTGCAACAGGGCAAAAAAGCAAAGAAGGTTTACCTGGCCACCCAAAGAACAGATACAAGTCTCACGCCAGTTTTCTTGGCTTTATTCCATGTGGCTTGATGGCCGTTTTTAAAGACTACATGGGTGACTCGTTTATTGAATGTTTTCGATACCTGCAATTGTAGAAGGAACATCACAAAGTGAAAGAGTATCATCAAAACCAAGCTTCAGTAAATGATGTGTAGGGGTTTAAAACTCACCTCAGCTCCCATATCGCACAGCTGCTGGATGAATGGTTTGGAGTAATTATCCGTTTTGCTTCTTGCCCATACATCAACATAGGCAACAACATCTGCAGAAAACACCAATAACCCACACTTGTATTTAGATTTATAGACTAACAGTTGAGATGCCAAAGCCACTCTTCTAATTCTAAATCATTTTGGTAATACATGTACTCAGTTCAACATCAAATGCAAGCAATGTCTCAGATCTGACCCAATCCAGAGTTGGGCTCCATCATTTGGGCCCACCTTTAAGGATGACAGCAGAGTTGTTGTTGGTGGTCATTAGCTTCTCTTATTCAGATTCACCTGTAATCATAAACATGATAATAAATCACTGTGCTTGAGAAGCAACTCTACTGTTATTCGTCAAACTTAATTTTCTCAATATTTTTTCTATTTTCTTATCAATGCTACTTCTCCTACAGCTTTTATGCAAAAATACCATTTCAACTTTATAACTTTCAGAGGTATAACTTGAGTTGCTTGAATCAACTTTTTGATAATCATTATTATTTTATTTACCACTTAAGTGCACATTTTAGCAGACGTCTACGGTGACCACACACTCCAAACCAAGTGTAAATGTGCAGAAAACTCAAAATGCTCTTATTATTATTAACATAACTCGAGTGAAGAGAGATGTCGGCCATGTTTTTTGTTTTGAAAAGCCATCGGGTTGGCTCATGTATGTTAACCCATAACCGTCCGTTGTTGTGATACTCGAAGTGTCGATACTAAGTGGTGGCGCTGATTCAACAGGATTGCACACAACTGGATGTGTAACATCGTGGATGTTGAAATTCCTAATAAAGAAATCAGCGCCACCACTTAATATCGCCACATCGAGTATCACAACACCGGCACCCGTTTCTCAGCCACTTCATAATATTCACACAACTCTAATTAAGAAATCATTTTGATACTGTCAACTTTCAATGCTTATTTATCTTACTTGAAGATATCTCAAAGACAGAATTGTGTCACTAAACGTCCTCTAGTACCAATAATTACAATACTTTAGCCAGCTAAACAAGCACATAATAATAATAATAATAATAATAATAATAATAATAATAATAGACCAACATTTCCCCAGACAGCAAAAGATGTGCAAGCAACATGCAGTTCAACGTACGGAACACTGTTTGACTTCTTGGTATTTTAATATTATTATGAGGATAAAAACATGTTCATGTTTGGGTGACAACAGTTAGCTGCCATCTCTGTGCACAATCATTAGAGAGGACCACCAACAAAAACAATGGCTAAACAACTGAGAAATAACCAGCCTACTGTAGGTCATTTACCATAGGTTTATTGACAGTAAGCCTGGCTACCTCGACTCGTCTTCAAAGAGAGTAGCTGGCTAGTTGTTGATGTAAACATGCGGGACAAACAAAACAGGACACACCTGTCATAACATGTTGATAAATAGCTAATGCTCTAGCTGGACTTTCCCTTACGATATTTATTCATCCTATTGGCGAACTCACATTTTAGTTACACAATTTCTTTACTAGTCTTCGTGGAATAGGACACATTTTTAGCGAGTTTAACCGCGTAACTTGCTGGACGTCGACTGGTAGTTACGATGAAAGTTAAATCGTCATTGACAACTAGCTAGCTAACTACCAGGAGCTGTTATCTGTTGACAAACACATTGTAGACAATTATTACACAACTGTTAGCTACTTACAGAAGTGTAGTTAAATAGCACTGATCAGCTCCTTGCACACATGTAATGCAGCAGCTGCTCGTTCTTCTTTCTTTCTTTCGCGCCAGCACTACTTATCTTTGGATGCATGCTGGGAGATAAAGGGTGGGTGGAACTCAGAAATGGGACAGGGAGGGTTTAATTAACTCGTCGTCAGGAAACTTTGGAAACAGCTTAATTGCACTACTAGACATTAGTAATGATAACAATAAACCAATCATTGATTAATTAGAGGTCTCCACATACCAAGTCTACAGGCTGTAGGAAAGACCCTGCAGCAAAGTGCCCTGCACCAGTGCCCCCCTCAAGTCACTCACACACTCATTGACATCATAACACATATGCACACACATAATCATCCATTGCAGACTCATCCTCCACTGTAATTATCTGTACTGTCAACCTGTCATTGCCACTGTATATTGCCATTCCATTGCGTACATTGCTTCACCGCTGTTTATACTGCTTATACTGTTTATACTGTTTATACTGTTTATACTGTTCATACTGTTTATATTTTTTTAGTACTTCTATTTTATTTTATTTTATTCTATTTTAAAACTTATTGTTGCACTACTCTGTGGTACTGTCACTTTTGCATTTCACTGTATACTTGTATGCACGTGACAAATAAAGAATCTTGAATCTTGAATCACATTTTGAAAAGTGATTTTTGAACACACGCATATATATGTGGTTTTAGATTCACTTGTTTTGAGGGGTAACAACTTTTCTAGATCATACCTGTGAAAAACAGTACTCTTTCTGACTCTTTCTCCATTTGTTCCTAAAACAGCCACTACTGACTACGACTCTCCTGGATAGTTCTTCATCCTCTTATTAGCTAACATTGGAGTTAATTAGAGTGAGGAAAGGTAGATTCCATGATAGCCACAGCTCAGAGTCAGATGCTGATAAGAGCTGCAGTTAGTCTTTGACACCTGGGGGCGCTGCATATCATATGAAGGCTCAGGTTCACAGGACATTTACAGCATAGGCCCGGCCGAGGGCAAATAAACTAATATTATAACATCTTTGGTTACAGTATGTTTACTCCCTCAGTCTGAGTGGGAAGAGCTCGCTGTTGCTGCATCCCAATTCTCTACCCTTTCTCTGAAGTGTGGACTTGTGTACTTCTTCACATAGATATAAAATACTATTTACTGTACTACATGTTCATCTGCGTGTTTTTCTTTAATGACAATGACAAATACATTTACAATGAATACAATACACTACACAATGTGTAGCACTTTTCACACATGGGTTTGTAGCTCATAGAGATTCACAATAAGTAGGCCTACATAGACTTTTCCAAATGTTGTATTTGTAAATGTGTTTGTGTATTTGTACATTCTGGTGATCGGAGGATGAAACCCTTTAGATGCATCATGAATGATGGCAGTACAGTGTGAGGTCACATGGAAGCTCAACAGAGTTCTCTTCCTGCAGCTCTGACAAGATGCAGCTGTTTTTTCTTACCTTGGGACTTTTCCTTGACCTCGTTCGAAAATGTCACTTAATTCAAGGTTAGAATGGGAAGAGAAGCCGCTTAAACGAATTCGTCTATCCCCATGAACTCTAATGTATTTATTGATTTATTCATTCACTACACTTTCTGTACTAATAACACAGTGATGCCACAGGAGTTGTTGGACAATTTTATAACAAGTCCTAGAGAAATAATGTGTTTCAAAACGCCCATTCCAAAATCACAAATACAAGATGTTATGCGTTATGTACCATGACGTAACACAGGAGGCCACTATAAAAGCCATTGTCCGTCTTGTTGTCAATCACAACTTGGGACACAACTTGGAGGATATATGATGACAAGGACGAAAACAAGGACGAGTAAACCAGACGGAATATGGATAAAGAAAAGGTCAAGGGACTTGATACATATTTGAAAGTACTGTCAAGAGTAATACACCTATAACACTGTCAAGAGCAGTATAGTATAGTACTGTATACTGTCAAGAAGAGCAGTATAGTATAGCATTGTCAAGAGCAATAGTAGGCATACAGTCTGATAATAGGCCTAATATGATTGGCTATCATATATTAAGTGTGATTACTGCCCTATTATTAATACATCAAACCCGATTTGGTTTATGATATTATTAAACTTGTCTAAACTAGTCCAGATTAGTCCGTCGTTGCATTGCATTATTCATTAGAAATATGTTTCTATGCATTTTCTATGCCAGTGGTTCTCAAACTTTTTCTGCTAGTGTACCCCCTTTAAAATATTTTTTCAGCTGAGTACCCCCTTCACTGGCACAAAACATTTTGTTAGGCACTGAACCTGGGAACCAGGCGAATACAAAGTCGGACAAGCATAGCAGGTTTGGGTATTTAATGAGGGGATAAGGGTAGGGGGTAGTCTGGCAGTGGACAGGCGGCTGGAAGGCAGGTAGCACCGGCAGCGTGGAAGGGTAGGCCGGTGGGTGGACAGGCAGGCTGGTGGGTAGGTAGGCAGGCCGACGGGCAGGTGGAATCTGATACGAGGAACAGGGAGATCAGAGTTAGAACAGGTACAAAACACCAGTAGCTAATACGACGAAACGTAGTAACAAGCCTCAACGTAGTAAGGCTAGAAACTACCATAGGAACTAGTACAATCTAGCGATGAGTAGTTGGAAAGCCAGGGTAGATAACTGCATGGTGATGAGGTGATGGCCAAAAGGTGTGTATTGAGCAGGTGGAGAGAGAGAGAGACAGTGGAACCGGAGCCTGGTCACGCCCACATAGAACACCAACCCAACAGACAAGATGGACAAGGACAAGGTGCACTGGCGCCCCTAGAGGGGCTGGGGGGTGTGACACATTTTTGGGAGAAAAAAAAAGAAAATGAACATAAAGAATGTATGTGCGGTCTATTTGGCAGTGTAAGCATGAACATTAAAAGGGTGCATATACTCACAATTTAGTGGGAAACATGGGCCTGTGCTTCATTGATGAGTTTAGTCATTCTGGGTGGCAGGGAGGCAACTGCAGTGATTAGGCTCTTTTCCGGGCATAGCTTGTTTCTTTGCTTTGTTTTAATTTGGGTCATCGCCGAAAAGGAGGTTTCACACAAATAAGTCGATCCAAATGGTAGTAGCTGCTCCAAAGCTTTCTTTCCCAGCTCAGGGTGTTCCTTCTTCACACACACCCAAAACTGTGTGAGAGTGGAGCTCTCAAACTTCATCTGTAGGCCACGGTCAGATGACACATCAATGAGATTTTCCTGAAGACTGGCAGGAAGCTTGATTCTCTTGCTTTCAGCCAAGAGAAATGGGTTTCTCACCCAGTCCAGCTGTGCAGATGTCTCTTGAATATCAGGGAAGTAAGAATTAAAACCACTAGTCAAGTTGGCCAAATGTCCCTCTATTATTGCCTTCACTGGAGCTCTATCCACATCCTCATTGGAAAGGAAAGCATCCACCTGAGGAAAGCAGGTGAAATCCCCTTCTGCACATGCCTTCTTCCACAGCTCTGCTTTCTGGAGAAAACCCCCAACTTGTCATACAGGTTCAGAACGATAGTGTCCTTTCCCTACAAGGACACATTCAGTTCGTTGAGTTTGCTGAATATATCTGCAAGATAGGATAGCTTTGCAAGCCAGTGCATGTCCTCAAACAAGGTGACATGGGGAGATCCATGGTCTCTCAGAAAGGGTTAGGGTTAGCCAGCGCACTTCTGTGTGGAGCAGCAGTTGCGTGTGTTCAGCGCCCATATGTTCACAGAGGCTGCGAAACAGTTGCGCATTAAGTGGCCTTGACTTGATGGGTTAGGGTTAGGGTTAGGGTTAGTTAATGCTCTTGACAGCGTCGTTCAAAACTTCGTGTAACTCAGGACTCATTCTCTTTGATGCCAATGCTTCCCTGTGTATGATTCCACAGCACATCAGGGTTCTTCTCCCTCACTCGCGCAACCAGCCCTTTGACGCGACCTGTCATTGATGCGGCCGCATCAGTCCAGACACTTGTGCATGATCTCCAGTTCAGATCGTTTTCACCAAAGAATGCATTAACAACATTAAAAATATCCTCTCCAGTTGTTTTCCCCTCCAAACTCTTGCAGAAAAGCACATGTTCACAAATATCGTCAGTATCGACGTATCTCACAAAAGCAAGAAGCTGTGCCTGTCCACTGACATCAGTTGATTCATCCAGCTGGAGTGAACATGAAAATTATTGGCCAAGTTTTCCCACTACTTGATCAACGATGTCTGTGCCCATCGTATCAATTCTGCGGCTAACTGTGTCATTTGACAAAGGCACAGTTTTTAATTTGTCTGCTGCGGTTTTATCCAGCATAGTCTCCGCCAATACAATAGCGGCTGGAAGCAGCAGGTCTTCAGCTATGGTGAATGGCTTTTTAGCTTTAGCTACAAGCAAAGACACTGCATAAGAAGCCTCGAGGGCTTTGGCTGATGTTGTGGAGGCTTTTCGCATCACTTCTTGGGATGATCGGAAGTCGGAAAGTGTTCTCTTAAAAAACTCTGGTGGCTTACCGACATGACATTGATGCTTTGTGCCTAGGTGTCTTTGGAGGTGGGCTGGCTTCATGCAACTGTTGGCTAGTTTCTCCCCACAAAAGAAGCACAACGCCAGGGGAGGGTCAGAGCATGTGGAGGTGAATCCCATTAAAATATATTCTTCTTGATATTGACGGAATATTGGCGTTTCTGGATGAGCTTTCTTTTTCACTGGTTCTCCTTTCTCATTGCTGTCAGATTTACGTTTTAACCACTTGTCCATTTTCTATTATCTAGCTTTCAGAATTACTCAGGGTGAAAAAAAATGTATACAGTTAGCTAGCTGGCGCGAAAGTATTTTTTTGATTGGCATACGTCAATCAATGTTGACACACGTCATTGTCCCGAACGTGATATGCTCATTGCTTTTTTAAATAAAGATTTAGGCTATCAAACATGTATGTTGGTACCCAGATTTAACTGATTTTATTAACGTGGGATTATTTTAGAATTGTCTATAACCAATACCTTAAAAAGTAACAAATGTTGTTGAGTACCCCCTGCAGTACTCCAAAGTACCCCTAGGGGTAAGCGTACCCCCATTTGAGAACCACTGCTGTAGGCTAATCACCTCATCTTCGGTATTGGAAATACGGACCTCTGCGCATGTGATACGCTCCGTACACTCTCCCATATCCTTTCTCAGCCTTTCAATTGCGACCAATATTCCGTCCAATCTGTTTGAAGAGTCAGCCTTCAGATCTTTGATAGCTTCGAGAATCGCCCTGTATTTTTCCCCTTCTTCGGTGGTTTCAACAGTCTCTCCCGCCATCGCGTTAGCATTAGCTTCCCAGCTAAAGGGCCAAAGTCTAATATTTTAGATTGTAAGGTCTTTGTGCGAGCTTTACTCGCTTTTCCTGGTGCAGACGACATTCGACACTTTTAGAAGTGTTATTAATAGCTTATGTGGTTACAGGTTAGGTATAGGATTTTGATCAAGTTTAGTGGAGGAGAGAAAAAAACAGGTCTTCTCAGCAAGCCGCCATTACCGGACCTCCGATCTATGATATCATAATGCAATTCTTTTTTTCTTTTTTTCATCACTGTGAAACAGTTTAGCAAACAAAAATGCTTATATTGGAAGAAAAAAACCCAAGATATCAATTAAGACAAGTTAGCCCGTTCTTGTGGCAGCTATACATGAATTTCATTATCATATGATGTAAATGAATCCTGCACACAGGTTGTGCCAGATGTTAAAGATTTATTTGTAAAAACAAATTGGTCAACCTTCAAGTCAATGATTGTCCAGTCGTTGTGGGGACAATGAAAGAGACATTGAAATTTCATCTGAATCTCTGGCGTCTTCGGGGGCTAAGTTGGAGGATCCTCCTCTGCTTCTTGGGGAGAGCGTCATCCTCTGAGTTGCTGGTGTGTCTCAGTGATTCCTCCCTCTTCCTCTTTTTGGAGGCTGAAGGCCTCTGCACATGTAAGAGGATGGAGCTTTGAGGGTCAGAGGCCGTCATGTCGCTCACCATCTCTACATCGTTTGGGTATGGGATGGGGCACTGGGAGCTGTCGCTCACCATCTCCACGTCGTTGGGGTATGGGATGGGGCACTGGGAGCTGTCGCTCACCATCTCCACGTCGTTGGGGTATGGGATGGGGCACTGGGAGCTGTCGCTCACCATCTCTACATCATTGGGGAATAGGCTTGAGGAGGAGCATGGAGGGGAGCTATTGGCACTCTGACTGTTTGCTCCATGATTGGAGTAAAACACAGGGGTGAAGGAAAAATGAAAGGACACACATCCAGCTGAGAAGACAAAATATCACACAGGTGGAAGTGGAGTTAACATGAGCTGCTTACTAAACCGATAGTGGCAGGCCACTTCATTGAATCATAACCTGCCTCATGACTTTACTGCTGACTTTCTCATGGCAAGCACTGCATTTTTCTGTCTGTGTTGATTACTCATAATGCAAGTTCTTTTTGTTGTTGTTACTGTTGAATTCTCATACACATCTAAATATTTGAATTCATACCAGGGTAATTAATCTGATGCAGAACACTGAGGGGTTTCATGTTGTTCATGGTCACTTGACATAAAAAAAAATATGTAGCAGATAGACCTTTCCAATGTGTTTGTTTGAAATGATTATAAGTTCAGTTTCTTTTGAGTTTTGTAATGTTGGCTGAAGATGACATCATAATCGATGATCTATGACATCATAATGCAATTCGTTATAACATTTTTTTTGTGTGAAACTGGTCCATAATTATAATAATAATGCACCAGTAAAATTCATTAGGCATATTGTAGATTATTTTTCAGAGCATGTGGAGGTGAATCCCATTAAAAATATATTCCATTAAAATATATTCTTCTTGATATTGACGGAATTTTGGCGTTTCTGGATGAGCTTTCTTTTTCACTGGTTCTCCTTTCTCATTGCTGTCAGATTTGCGTTTTAACCACTTGTCCATTTTCTATTATCTAGCTTTCAGAATTACTCAGGGTGAAAAAAAATTAACAGTTAGCTAGCTGGCGCGAAAGTCTTTTTTTTTTATTGACATGTATCGTATCAATAAGTATCGAACTCGCAGCCTTCCGCTTACAAACCGGCCGCGCTAGCCACAACACCAAGAGAGTTAACTCCCTCGGCGGAGCTGCTAACGGGCCTTACACAGGGTCGTTATAGTATTTTTTTTGATTGACATACGTCAATCTATGTTGACATACGTCATTGTCCCGAACGTGATATGCTCATTGCTTTTTTAAATAAAGATTTAGGCTATCAAACGTGTATGTTGGTACCCAGATTTAACTGATTTTATTAACGTGGGATTATTTTAATATTGTCTATAACCAATACCTTAAAAAGTACCAAATGTTTCTGAGTACCCCCTGCAGTACTCCAAAGTACCCCTAGGGGTACGCGTACCCCCATTTGAGAACCACTGTTCTATGCTATTCTATTTTCTTCTTATCTTGTGGCCAATATTCATTGATTTCAGATGTGAAATGCAACGAGAATAGGCTACACAGCTGTACTTGAAATTGAATTTGTCCCAATATTTCATATTTAATCTCCCATAATTTTGTGAAATAATTTGGTATCAAAGGGGTAGTGTCATTCATGATCAAATGTATGCTGATATAATAATCTCGATAATTCTAGGCCTAAAAAGAAGATGCATCAAAATGGACTATACACTGTTTAAATGTGTACTTGTGGGCCTACTATTATTAGTAGTGATAGTCTATGTTCAGTGTTTTATGATCAATCATGTAAATTGATTATTATGCCTTATCATGGCGCACATGAGGCTCTCTCGCTATCTACTATGATGCACCTGACATGCCATTATGATGTCAAGGTCAGATCTTGGGTTTCTCCATTTTGGTTGCTCCGCTTTGGCGTAAAGTACATTTATCTGCGATTAACACACGTTTTACAGTAACTATAAATGGATCGACAATGTCGGAGGGAGTAGTGGGGGAGAGCGAGAACAAAGGAACAGACCCATCTTGCCGACAGGAAGGTGAATAAGTGTGAAGAGCTGACATTCGACCAGGGGAGTGGGCGCTGATCAAGAACTGCAGGAGGAAGCACTGGAGCAGTCCACGGTGGTTGGGGCCCTTCCAGGTACATGTCGTCACGCAGTCCGCAGTGAAAGTAGCAGAGAGAGGCACGTGGGTACACGCCACACACTGCAAGAAGGCACCACCACTGGAAGGACCAGACGTCAGCGGGTAGACCAGGAGTAACCCAGCGAGACTAGACGTCAGTGGCCAGACCAGAGGAGTGATCAAACCAGGAGGAGAGGAGTAGTAAGGCCCGAGACATTTTTTTTTACATTTATGGCATTTAGCAGACGCCTTTATCCAAAGTGACGTACAACAATACATTTGTTTAAGAAAGTGAATCATCTATCCAACAGTCATCATAAGACAAAGTAATCAATGCTCACACCAGGGGCCATTGGCAGTCGTAATGCCAGTAGGCACATTTTAATAATAATAAAAAAAAAAAGTGTATTAAGTATATTTTATTAGCAGGAGAGAACTTGTACAGGGGGGTAGCAGGGGAGAAGAGGTCTCGGGGTTAGGGTTAGGGTTAGTATAGGGGGGGTAGTGAGGGTGAAGCGGTCTTAAGGAGGGACTGTTAAGATGGGTTTTCAATCTACGGCGGAAGATCGGAAGTGACTGCAGTCCTGACCGTTGTGGGAAGCTCATTCCAGCAGCGGGGCGCCAGGACAGTGAAAAGCCGTGACCGAGTAGCGCGGCCACTGCATCCACGTCGGAGGCAGCAGTGCCAGGCAGGCAGCCGAGGTGGACGAGCGGAGTGATCTTGCAGGGGTTTGGGGGGTAACCATTGCTTGCAAGTAGGGAGGGGCTGTTCCCTTTGCTGCCCGGTAGGCAAGCACCAGGGTCTTAAATTTGATGCAAGCTGCTACCGGGAGCCAGTGGAGGGTGCAGAGGAGGGGCGTGACATGGGAGAATTTGGGGAGATTGAACACCAGACGAGCGGCAGCATTCTGGATGAGCTGCAGAGGCCTGATGGAGGAGGCGGGGAGTCTGGCCAAGAGTGCATTGCAGTAGTCAAGGCGAGAGATTACAAGTGCTTGGACCAAAAGTTGTGCTGCTTCTCTGGTGAGGAATGGACGTATCCTTCTGATGTTGCAGAGGAAGAACCTACAGGAGCGTGCTGTCGCTGTGATGTTCGCCACACAGGATAAGCGGTTGTCAATGATCACCCCAAGGTTCTTGGCTGTATGGGAGGAGGTCACAGTAGAGTTTTCTACTGTGATGGAGAAGTCTTGGAGAGGGCAGGCCTTCCCTGGGAGGAAGAGCAGCTCAGTCTTGTCAAGGTTGAGCTTTAGGTGGTGGGCTGACATCCAAGCAGAAATGTCTGCAAGACATGCCGAGACACGTGTTGCCACCTGTGAGTCAGAAGGAGGGAAGGAGAGAAAAAGTTGAGTGTCATCTGCGTAGGTGTGGTAGGAGAAACCATGTGAAGAAATTACAGAGCCGAGAGATTCTCGTTATGAAATAAATGCAGATTCTGTGATTGCTGATGACTAGCAGGGTAGCATCCCCTCCCACCTGACGATCAGTTAACGACCAGACAGGCTTCACCACTCACTCAATCCCAAATGTATTAGTCGTGGTCCAGGGTGAGCAGGAGTTAAATAGTGCTTAGGCCCTCCCACTGGAGATTGACAGCACTTCACAGCAAATTGACTTCAAACAGATGGCTACTTAAGGCAGGATAGCCAAACAAACAACTCTTAATAGCACTCTGATTAGAGACAGATTAAACTGACTTGCTCAGGTTGGAGAACAGGCTTCAGGCAGGATAGCCACTGAAAAAACAAACAACTCCTAATAGCACTCTGGCTAGAAACAAGATTAAACTGATTTACTCAGACTGGAGAACAGGCTTCACCACTCAGTCAATCCCAAATGAGCTGAGCCACCGCAGGGCTCCAACAAGAATCACATGCTAGTAACCTCTGATTCCAACATAATTGAAACACCATGGAGCCGCCGAGACAATTGCGGCCTATGGAGTGGGGTTCCGGTGAGATGAGAATGGTGATCGGAAGTTTTCTGATTGTTGCCATTATTGTTGGAGGGAACACACAGAGGCACCTCAATGGGTCAAGTGCTTGGGCCATGGGGGACTTCTATAGCTAAGTTGCTGGTTACTATATGTACAATTACTACTTTCTTGATGACCTGTTGCATATTGATGTCAGTGGCTTGCAAGGCATGTACAAGGAGGGCGGCCACCCACATAATGACAACTAACATGGTACTCGAACGAATGGAGACAGGGGATGACCTCTCTAACCTGAATCCCCTCCCTGGGTACAACTTATCTGATGTGGACGAGGGGCAATATGATAACCTCCGTCCTGTGAAATATGATACTTAGGCGGAATTGTTGTTAACATTCAAGGAATTAAATGTTAAAAGGAGGGATTGTTATGGAAAATACATTGATAGAACTGTTTTCAGTTCATACACTTTCATATGACTGATATAACTTGTGTAAATACTGTGATTACATTTTCTCTTGCCACACCTCTAAAGTTCTATAGCCATTGTTCTGAGAAGCACTGATTTACCATATGAATAGCGGTGGTTTCGGAGAGAGTGGTGAGGGAGGGCGGTAATGGGGGGACAGACGTATCTTTCCCATGTGACAACTTTGCATAACCCAGAAACAGTGATATTGGTAAGCATGGTTTTCCTGTGGGGCCAAACCAGACCCCATCCGTGCAAGTGCCTCCTTTGCTCCACCTCGCTTTTTCCTGTGGAGAAGCATCATGTTGACATTTGATTAGATCCTTAAGTGAGGCTGTGGGTGTTCATTCAGCATGTTTCACAAGCTGTAAGACAGGGGCAACATTACTCAGTGCAGCGGCCTTGGCAGCTGCATCCGCTCTGGCGTTCCCCAGGGACACAACATCGCCTCCCCTGTGTGAGCAATGCACTTGCAGATAGCAATTTGTTTAGGGAGCAAAATAGCATCAAGCTAGTTAGTTACAAGTTGGGAATGCATAATGGATTTCCCTGTTGATGTGAGGAAACCCCTATTCTTCCATAGGGTACCAAAATCATGACATACACCAAATGCATACCTGCTGTCAGTGTAAATTGTAACTGTTTTGCCTTCAGCTAGTACTACTACTGTCAAAGTGGGGTACGTGTAACCCCGGGGGTACGTGGATCGATCTAGGGGGTAAGCGAAATAAATCTGTGATTTACCTTCCCAAACAGTCCTGTTGAATAGCCGACTGCAGTCTCAGTACCAAAAATAAATGCATGCACCCTATCCAACAGAATAATATAATCACAATGTCAAATATGTAAGGGATAATGTTCATAGAATATCAATTAGGCTACAAAATAACCGACAGTGTGAATCGCGCAGGGTTGTTGAATTTAGCTGGAACGGATTTCTCGAATGTTGCCTGAACATAATCCCGCCTACACGACCCATTAATTAAGTTAAATAAGAAGGAAAATAAGAAAGAAAATAAGAAAAATCGAAAAGTGATAAATACTAACTGGACAATCTGATCACCATTTTTAAATGACAATTATTTTGAAAAAAAGACACAATTGTAACCTTGAATCGGCTACATTTAAGTTGCTCTTTTCGTTATATTTGCCCCATCTAATCATTGAAGCTGCCACCAATATGGACAGTGATGACGAAGCAGCCCATGAGCCACAGACCCCTGCCCCAGGAAAACACTAAATTAACAGGGAGGCTGGAGTCTCAAAGCGACGCAAATATAACGAAGACTATATTACTATGGGGTTCACTTACACTAGGAGTAAGGACTTCCCTCAGCCTCAGTGTGTCATATGTGCCCAGGTTCTGTCTAATAACGGTTTGAAACCTTCGCTCTTGCGCAGACATTTAGAAACAAAACACGACCATTTGAAAAACAAGCCACAGGAGTTTTTTGAGCGCCAATTGAGACAACTTTCTAACACCAAGAAATGCCTAGTAGCGACAGATACTATTAATAAGGCAGGTCTAGAAGCGTCTTACATGGTCAGTTATAGAGTGGCTAAATAAGGCAAGCCTCACACTATTGTGGAGGATCTCATTGTCCCCGCTGCTATGGACATGGCTGAGAAAATGTTGGGGGAAAAGGCCAAACAGACTTTTTGGAAGATGCCATCATCAGACAACACTGTCACGACGCATCAGTGACATGTCAGCAGATGTTTTGAAACAGCTACTACTTCGCATACAAACCAGTGAATTCTATGCATTACAGTTCCAATCAACTGGCTGGCTCAGCTATTGGTATACGTCAGGTATATTCATGGTGGGACTATTCAAGAAGACATCCTCTTCTGTAAACCGCTGGAAACCAGGACAACTGGGCAGGACATTTTTGGACTACTCGACAGCTTTATAACATCACATGGACTTACGTGGACCAAATGTGTTGGAATCTGTACAGATGGTGCAAAAGCCATGGTGGGGAGACACAGCGGAATAGTCACTCGAGTGAAAGCAGTTGCCCCCGATGCCACTTGGGTACACTGCAGCATCCACAGAGAAGCGCTTGCTGCCAAGGGAATGCCTGACAGCCTGACTGAAGTATTGAATAATACGATGAAAATGGTGAACTTTGTTAAAGCAAGGCCCCTGAACTCACACCTTTTTTCCACCTTATGCAACGAAATGGGCAGCGATCATTTAAAGCTGTTACTCCATACTGAAGTGCGGTGGCTATCAAGGGAGAAAGTTTTGGCACGTTTTTTTTAATTGAAAGACGAGCTTAAAATGTTCTTCATTGACCACCCTTTTCATTTGTCGGAGAGGTTGCATGACGATGAGTGGCTCACAAGGTTGGCCTATTTGGGGGATATTTTTACTCGGACTGCAGGGCCTCTCAGCGACAATATTCAATGTGCGGGACAAAATTGAGGCCATGATTAAAAAGCTGGAACTCTGGTCTGACTGTGTCAACAAGAACGACACTCAAGTGTTCCCATCATTGCACGATTTTGTGTGTGCAAACGAACTCAGATTTGCGGACAGTGTCAATTGTGACATAGGGAAACACTGGCTGCACAATTACGCAGGTACTTCCCCGAAACAGACGACAGAGATAACTGGATTCGTTATCCCTTTTCTTCCAACAACTCATGCCACCTACCTATGTCTTAGCGAGAGAGCCTCATTGAGATATCCACCAACGGGGCAATGAAAATTGAGTTCTGCCAGATTTCTGGATTGCCTTGCGCACAGAGCATCCTCAATTGGCAAATCGTGTCATTAAGACTTTGATGCCCTTTGCAACAACTTACCTATGTGAGACTGGGTTCTCAGCTCTCACCAATATGAAGACAAAGTACAGGCACAGACTATGTGTGGTAAACAATCTAAGACTGAAACTGTCTCCAATAGTCTCCAAAAGTTTGGGAACCACTGAGCTAGTACACATGCTCTTGTTAGTGCAAACAGTTCAGCTGCTTGTGCTGATAAATGGCCTGGTAGTCTGGCCAATTCAATTACGTAATTATCTGAGGTTTTTCCAGAAGCTGTGATTGATACATTTGTGACAGGATGTTTCTGTGCAGATCCATCTACATACAAAGTCATGTCTCAGTTCAGTATGGGTGTTTCAGTCAGATCCATCTACATACAAAGTCATGTCTCAGTTCAGTATGGGTGTTTCAGTCAGATCTGGGCAAGGAGCCACTTGCTCGTTTATCAGTGCCAGGCAGTCATGTGGTTCACCATCATCTGGCATGGGCAGAAGGGTTGCAGGGTTAAGGACAGTACAGCGCTTTACTTCCACATTCGGCAGAGATAATAACATAAGTTGGTGATGTAATAATCGAGAAGGGGAGAAATGGCTGGTACTTTGTTTCAACAAAATTTCACTCACCCCATGAGGCACCAGTAGTGTTAGAGGTCGATAGGCCACAATCCCCTGTGAACAATTAACTGCCATGGATGCTGTGATACTGCTCTTAAGCATGCTGGTAACCCACTTGCCACTGAGTCTAATTTGCTAGAGTAGTATGCGATAGGGCGCATTCTCCCTCCATGTTCCTGCAATAGCACTGATGTCATACACCCACCCTACTCATCAGCCACTTGAGTGAATGGTTTAGTCGTGTCAGGCAGCCCTAAAGTTTGGGCTACAGTCAGTTTACAATTGTTTCAATGTCTCAAAGCTTTTTTTTTTTCTTCAGTCCATGTTGCTTTATAATTTGAGGTTAGGCCATGGCCATGTGCCAGATTGTGTAATGACTGAGCATGCTGTGCATAATCAGGTATCCACTGTCTGCAATAGCCTGTCATGCCTAAAAAGGACATTACTTGTTTTTTAGTGACTGGTTTTGGAATATCCAGGATTGCCTGTACTCTCTCTGTCCCTAATGTTCTACCAGCCTGTGAAATGTCATGTCCGATGCATTTGACCTTGGTCTGAGCAAACTGTAATTTAGAGAGGCTGGCTTTATGGCCTTCTGCTGCTAAGAATTTGAGAAGCGCCACAGTATCTTTATCACACAACTGTTGGTTAGTGGAACTTTTGTCAAACTCACCCTCCTTGATGCCTCCCGTCGTCCCACATCCGTGTTTGTGTCGTCTTGGGTTTTCAACTGAAACTCTGTGTGGTGGTGATACATCCCATCCGTTGTCAACCGTTTCCTCTGTGCCTCGCAGAGGACAATCTCGAATTAAATGATCCGCAGATCCACATCTCCAGCAAACACGGGTCGCTCCTCCCTTCCTTGGGCTCGGCCCTCTCCTGCCTGGCCCCTCTCTCCTACCTCGGCCTCTGGAAACTCCCCTGCCCATGCCAGCCTGTTGCTCACAGGCTTGGATCTGGGCTATCTGGAGTCTGGTTTCTTTATTCTTCTCAATTAACACTTTTATTTCGTTCTCTGCCCTCTCTAAACGCATACCATGGTGGTAATAAGGCTCCATCTCTTGGATGGAGCATCGATCAATGTTAATGCAGTGTCTGTTTACATAATCTCAGAGGGATGGTTTCATTCCCTCAATCAAATACCTTTTTAGCTGCTGCTCGTGTGGGCCACCTTGGGCGATGTTGTCTTCAATCTCCAATCCCCCATGTCCTATAAACACATCTCTCTTACGGAGATGATAGTCTTCCCACCCTTTCTGGATCACTGAGTCTACTTTTGATATATCCATTCGAGCCGGATAAGCTGCTGTTATCCTCTCCAGCAAAGCCGCTATGTGTCCCCGATAACCATCGTTCTCAGCCCATGGTACATTGTCGACGGGGAAATTGCCCTCTATTCCCCATTTTAAACCTAATGTCTTTTTCAGGGGCCAGTTGAGGGTTTGACTGTTGCGATTAAGTCCGCCAAGTAGTTCCGGAAAAGTAGTCCTCCCTGGAGTCCTTCCTTCCTGAAGAGAGGGGAAATCTTTAGCAAGTCATTTATCTCCTGTACAGTCCATGGTCTATATACCAATACTGTTGGTTCGCCTTTGGGGGCTGGGGTCTGACAGGGTGGTTGGGGCCGAGTCTCCTGAGAGGCTGTAGGTCTGGGCCGGGCGCAATTTTGGCCGTCCCGTACCCCCTGATAGGGAGGTGGTGGGCCCCCAGAGAGTGGTTCCTGCTCGGCCAGGAACAGCTAGGGCGATAGCTTGGTGTACAGAAGATGGGTTATCCAGGGAGTCATCAATTTTGGGTAGTAACATAATCTTGCGTGGTGTACTGCTAGATGTACCTGCCTGTGCCCGTGCCCTTTTAGATGCCTCCTCAAACCAGTACATAAATGCTTTCCAATTCACCTGCTTTGGCTTTTTCTTACCCTTATTCACTTCTTCAATCTTCTCTGGCTGATTTTTCAATGCAGTAATTTGCCTCTTGCTAAAACTCCCATTTGCAGGGAAGTCAATGTTTCCCATTCCTTTAAGCATTTTGTAACTTCAACACCATGTTTATCAAATATTATTTGAGTCGGTCCTAAATAGGAGCCGCGTTCCGTCGCAACCGCATATTTCCGTTATTATTACCAATGTTTATTCCTCATCCGAATTCCTTATTAATTATTATGCTTTTTCGCTAAATTGGAAAAGTGAAGGGGTCTGAATACTTTCTGAAGCCATTGTATGTACAGGTAGATGAAAAGGATAATCTGTCAGGAATAGAAAAGGCTGTGTCTCTTCTAGAGCAATTGATATTGGTGGTGAGAGCACATGCTACTTTCTGCAGTCGGGGCAGGACATCCAAAAGCCAAGGGACTTCCTATTGTGGGGCATTGATTGGATAAGGGAGATAGAGAGGGAGAGCACGGAGCCATGTGAGGATGGGTGGAGTCTGAGGGAGATTGAAACGGAACACACACTGGATGAGAATTTCAATGATATATGCAGTGAGCCAATGGTTGTAAAAGAGCAAAAAAGTCTGCTGGGTTTTATCGGTTGGAAAGGCATTGAGCAGAGTCTCGAAAACTGTGTCGGTTTAATTGGACCAATTGAAATCTGTCACACTAATTTCACATACTTGCCTTACTTTTGTCAAAAACTGAAATAACTGATACATTTATTTGTCAATCCATGAGTTCTATTTTGTCAACATGACACCAGGATTCCTAATCTGCAATGCAAGAAATCAGGGATACCAACCCTTTGAATCAATCACTTTTTTGATGATTTGATTTGATTTCTGTAAGGGAAAAAAAGGATCCATTTTTATTTCATTTTTATGTTAATGTTCTTAAATACAGTATATTGTTAGAATATCTTATACATTTTATGTTTAGATTTACATTGCTCTGTGTGTGTGTGTGTGTGTGTGTGTGTGTGTGTGTGTGTCTTTTCATCCTGCCTCATTCATAACAACTACTTATCAACTAATAGGAAACGATTAATGACCCAAAAAGATTAATCAACTGACAGTCCTAGTATTTGTAATGCATAATGATGTAATATATATATCTATATATCTATATCTATATCTATATCTATATCTATATCTATATATCTATCTATCTATCTATCTATCTATCTATCTATCTATCTATCTATATATATATATATATATATATATATATATATATATATATATATAATCAATAGGTACTGTTCTAGCAAGTCCAGATAAGAGATAACAAAACAGATGACTTCATAGAGAATTGAATTTATTTAGAACAACCAACACATTATACATCCTAGTTTGAAATATCAACATTTACATTTAAAAAAGGTACAAAAGATTTAAATGTAAAATAAATTGAAAGATCTACAAGTCAAGCTATAAATGTATTTCTAAAAGTGAGGTTTAAAGTTGCATTTCTTTCCACTTTAAAGTTAAATGGAAAACAAAAACAGAAACAAGAAGGTTCACTCGTTTCCAGCAGTCTATTGATGAGGATCATCAACCACCATAGCCACTGGAAAGATAACCTAAACTGAGATCCACTGCATACATGTGTTCACTTGCTTATGACATTAATTGAACTGATTTTAGGGTATCACAGGCTTTCAACACTATGTTCATTCTGCCCATTCTTACACACTAAACTACACTATATTAAAGGAAGCTGTATGCCTAGGAGAGTGTCTCACTGGTTCATTAGAATTCATTTTTATAAATAAATACATTTTTAAACATTCAGGTATATATATATATATATCTTTAAATACTAATTCACTCAATTCATAAAAAGTATAGATTTCATTTGAAATAATAAGCCTTCATTTCATGATGGCTTAGACTTTAAATTCTGTAAATGTTCCTTCTCCAACTCATACAAAAGGCTCTTTTGCATTCCATTGTGAACAAATTTGTTCATGTTTTATCCAAATACAACTGTTTTAGAGAAGAAACAAGCATAGATACCACAACTGCTCCCATCTGTCTGTTTCTGGAAATTTGGACACCGATGATAGAACACATACTACAGTATGACATCCACAAGTAAGCCATTCAATGCCAAATACTGCAGAGTAAAGTATCTTTGTAATAGGTGAAGAATCACCACTAAATCCCTTTCATACTGTTTCAATGAATCCATAATTTTGACAACTAAAGTTATATTTGTACCCCTGCTTGTTTTGCTAAGACATCACTTTACTAACCTGCATTCTAGAAGTGGTGCTGAGTAGAGTGGTACCAGAGATTAATTGAAATGATTTAAAGATATTTCTGTACAGTCCATTATATGTGTCCTATGCAGTTCAGACACTGTACTTTGAGCTGATGGCCCCAGTAAAGAGCCAGCAACATTTGCTAAAACATCGCTTTAGACTCAAACTCACTTGATCCATATTCTAAAAATGTTGCAGAGTAGTGGTATCAAAGATGAATTGAAATGATTGAAAAATATTTCTGTACAGTCTGGTTTATACAAATATAAAATAATAGGCATGTGTAAAACTACATATAATTGCACGAATATGTTAAAATAAGATTCAGATTTCCATTAATTTCCATTAAGTTATTTTGAAGTCACGAAAACGGCAAAAAGTGAAACCAGAAGTCTTAATGGAGTTAGATGGAGCTTATTGGAGTTCAACCAGCCAGGATCTGGTCAATATGTAGGAATAAATGGAGTTAGAAAGAGTATTTTCACAGAAATTATCTGGAAAAGTGGTTACAGCTCCCAAAACAGTCACTTAATCGGATTTCTTTCTACAGAGAATCAAACAGGTGAAGCACTCTGCATCTCCTGTTCTTGTTTCTCTTGTTTCCTTTCGCCAAGCAACCAGCCATTGGAGCAGCTGACAGACATGTTCCATCTCAAAACACAGTCAACAGTTTCCATTCAGGTGCCCCAGTTAGCATGGTAGAGTGAATATACAGTACCTATTTCCAAGCACAAGGCGAGCATTCTGCTGGAAAATCACTGGAGTTAACATAGCTCTCCTGACAGCCCAGTTTCCATTTCAATCCATAAAAATAGTGCCATAATTGCTCAGAAACATAGGTTGTTATATATACTATTCAGCATAAGGTTTTGGTTTCCTAGACCCAGATTAAGCCTAGTCCTGGATTTAGAGCTCTAAGTAGTGACACTAGCAACATACAGGTGTATGCTTGAGAAAAACATCAATACTCTGGTAAATCTGTGTGTGTGTGTGTGTGTGTGTGTATGTGTATGTGTGTGTGTGTGTGTGTGTGTGTGTGTGTGTGTGTGTGTGTGTGTGTGTGTGTGTGTGTGTGTGTGAAGATAGAGACACTGACATATGATACCTCTGCCCTGCAGTTCATTAATGCAGTCATTAATAAAATATGGAAACCAAACTTTTTTTTTTCTCCAAACTTTTTTTTTACTGGCTACATAACTTTATGAAGGGGTAAAAGAAATAAAAAGAGGGGAGAGGGGAAGGGGACACCTCCACACTACATCATGCCAGGAAGAATGCCCATTCTACCCAAAATCCCATGCTCCTGGTAACAGAGCCAATTAGACAACTCAAAATAATATGTATACTGAGTGCCATAATACAAGCCCCACACTGTCTCACGTCAGATAGTGCGACTCCACCAATTGCTTGATGCCACCAATATGAGCAAGATACACCTGTTTAACAGTGCCAGAGTCTTATGTGCTTAAGCTAAGGAATCTGTTGTCCTGCTGTAACTCTAATCAATGCATTCTCTCAGCTCATCATCTGAGCTCAAGCCTTCTCTTGGGAATACACCATCACACTCTTTCTACCAGTTACAACTGGGTAAGGATTTGGGAATCCCATGTGTTGATTCTCTGCTTTGGATTGTTCTAGAATGGACAGTCCAGATTTGTATTGTGCAATTATAGTTTTAGCTGGGTTGTCACAAATCTTAAATAGGAATGAGAAAATGTGTCGGTTGGCATGAGTTTTTGGCATTTGGCATGCAAATACTGGACTGTAAATGATTAAGAATGCTTTTGAATTGCCTAGAGTTATCACCACTATCTTTTCTTTACTTGCATATAAAGTCCAACTCACTTACTTCCTGAAACGCGATGAAACCCACAAACACACTGCAGATGGCCATGCTCCCTTTTTGCCTCATTGAGATAACATGGGACACTACTGCTAGTCACCAACTTGTCCCTATTTGCTCGTATCTTTTCAAAATCTACTCAAAATCTACTACTACAATCTCAAGCACTGTGCACAGTAGTAAAAGACGATGTCATAGAGAGGGATATGCGAATGCAGATGTCTTTGCTGTGCATGAATATTGAATGGAAGAATGCTGGTGAGGGTAAAACCATTGGTGTAGAATGTACAGTAGTAGTAGCAGTTATGAGTGCACTTAGCTCTGGCAATCAGAAGGTATGATGGAAGGATGAAAGTATGGTGGCATGGATTGGTAGAAAGAAGGCAAGATGGAGGCACCAGTGGTGGTAATGGCCTGGGGGGAGCACACAGTAACCATTGAGAACTTGTTGGTATTAATACTTTAATTTCAACATTCAATTGCTTTCCAATTTCCTTGGACTGAATGCATTATATTCTCACCACTGGTTAGGATTAATAGATGGGTCATTGAAGAAAAGTAAGAAGGTATTATGGATATATGGATGAATGACCATAAGATTATAGTTGGCTGGTTTATTTTATTAAAAAACATTCTACAATGAAAATGTGATTTAGTAGATAGGCTTTTCTGTGTCCAGGAGACTGATCATATAGGCTATCTATATATCTATATATCTATCTATATATATATATATCTATAGTGGGTAATTGTTAAGAGTTTAGATGGAGAAGGAGATGAATAGCTGTGAAGTTGGATATGCAGCATCCTTCTCTCTGCCTTCACAGCTCTCAAACTTGAAGAGAATAGAAAAATAAAAGATTTATAGTTTAAGAATGAATGGTATCTGGCTGAATCTAGTCCACTAATTAGAATACTCATCACATCAACTGACCAAACTAGCCAGATTCACCTGGAACCCTTTTCAAAGTCTGTAGTTGATACTAGTGAATTCATGTAGTGAATAGACTACTGCAGCAAATGAAGTACTGTGGTGTATACACTGGTGAAAAAAACAAGAGTTATGATAGTTATAAGTATAAATAGTTATAAGTATAAAACAATCTTTGGTAACTGTGATGTCGGTCTAAATATTATCAGTTTGTCAATAGGTGGAAAACTTGACAGGTTTGGATCTGGTTTGAGCAGGCAGTTTGAACATGTACATTAGAGACAAACACAAAGGGTAGTGAGGTTCAGATTTAATAAATCACTGTTGCACAACGCAATTCAGCCACGTGAGTGGGCCACTCCACTGTGCCCTGTGACTGTTGCTTCCTCACAACATCATCATAATGAACAACATCCTGCCTGTCTGAGATCCTTTGGCAAGTCTTTTCAACCCATCACAAAGCAATAATATCTGACGCTTGCACTGTTCAACACCCGATCTATAAACAACAAGAGTCTCCTCAACAAATTCATCACTGAAAACAAGCTTGATTTCCTCTGTCTAACTGAATATTTTCCCCTGAACCAGACTAGGCTACACATGAGGGTTATGCTTACATGGACAAACCACGCCCAGAGGGCCATGGTGGTGGAATTGCCATATTACATTGACAGTGATATAAAGTGATAGTGATAGAAAGTGATATAAAAATCTGTCTCATATTCTTCATAGCCTCGCCTTCAAACTGCCTGGGCCTAAACCTCTCGTTACAGCTGCAATCTACCCCCCCTGTCTCATTGAACATGCTGAGGCTTACAAACAACACCAGCGGCTGTACAAAGACACTCTCCAATGTGCCCACTCAATAAGTCTGGTTGTAGTAATCCCAGAGTACTGTTCTCCACAATAAACAAACTCCTCAAACCCGTGGACAATCTCTCCCACTCATTCACTGTTGACAAATACAACTTGTTTTTATCATTCTTTCAAACCAAGGTCGACAAAATCTACAGCCAACTGGTCACCTCCTCTGCCTCACCTTCTCCAGTTTCTCTGAAATCACCATCTCTACCTTGCTACAGTGGCTGCAGGCATAAAAACCTGTGAACTGTTAGTCAGACTTAGGATAGACGTGTACTTTCACATGTTGCATAAAATGACTACTGAAGTACTACACTTACCTAGGAAAAGTAAGACAAAAACATGGCCGCCAATAAGTGAATTAGTGTTAGCAATTGAACATTTCATAATTATGCAACGACTATCAAATATAGCACATGAGCTGGCAAATCTTTTAATAAAACCGCAAAGATATGACATATTAGGTTAGCTAGCTATTGTTTTCCAAACTAAATGAGCCTCCCATTTAGATTTGGAAAGGCAAACTTGCTAGCTATATAGGTACATTTGCTAGCTTGCCAGCTATCTGTGCCCTATCTAGCTAGTCAGCTAGCAAGTTGCCAAATTTGCCAATAAACAAATTAGGCATATTTGCAATATTAATGGTTAGACAGGTTTTTTTAATAACTAGTCAGCTGTTGCCATGGCAACATAGGTCATACAAATTAAATTTAGCTGGGGGGTAGGCAGTCTAACTTTTGGGGATTAAAGTAAGTCAGCCTTAATATTTATGCAATATAACTGAAATTAGACTAGTGGGTAAGTGAAATTAGACTAGTCTTACAGATAAATTAAGATTGGGCTAGGCCTATAGACCAGTCTTAACTACGTTTATGCAACTGGCCCCTGACTTTTGATCCCAACAACATCCCTTCACAGCTCTCAAACTTGAAGAGAATAGAAAAATAAAAGATTTATAGTTTAAGAATGAAAGGTATCTGGCTGAATCTAGTCCACTAATTAGAATACTCATCACATCAACTGACCAAACTAGCCAGATTCACCTGGAACCCTTTTCAAAGTCTGTAGTTGATACTAGTGAATTCATGTAGTGAATAGACTACTGCAGCAAATGAAGTACTGTGGTGTATACACTGGTGAAAAAAACAAGAGTTATGATAGTTATAAGTATAAATAGTTATAAGTATAAAACAATCTTTGGTAACTGTGATGTCGGTCTAAATACTGAAACAGCGCTCCTAAAAGTCACAAGTAGCGCATTTCCACTAGAGACCGAGTTCCACTGCAGACTTTTTTTAGGTTCAAGCACCAGTGTTTCTTTTGTTGCGTTGTGTTTTCACCACCCAGGGTAATTCTAAGGACTTCGGAAGAGCAAGGAGGAGCAACTATTGACATTGTCAGAAATGTGCTTCCTGACGTGTTTCACCATCAAACTAGCATGGCTAACCGTAGCTAAAACAATAAATCTGTTGACAAGTTTTTCTCCAGCAAATATCTCCGGACTTTGGAACTAGCAAAGGAGTTGTGTGGTTAAATGTGCAGCATTTATTTAGTTTGCAAATGTACACGAAAACAAGCATAGATTGTTCAGTTAGCCAGCCAGCTGAGCCAGTCACATTTCCCATGAAATTAAATGGGTGCTTACCCGCAGCTGAGCAAACTTAATAGTGCATATAAATGGTTCTAACGTGACTACAAACCAAAGTAACTACTTTATATTGTGTGCTCATGCTTGTGGCCACCCCCTGGCCTGGTGAAACATAACAGGTAGCTGTCCCATAGACTAGCCTAGCCAAACAATGGGAGGGTGCAATACACATCGCACACCTACCCTCAAACCCTGCCCAAGTCCTCAAAAGTCCCCAAAATCTCCCCAGGTTTCCACGTAAGGTAGGACCTTTGTTTTTTTGGGGGGGGGCCGTTCTCTGTGATGGAAACACAAAAGTCTGAGGCTTTGGGCCGAGAACCAGTGCCAAAAGTGACAGTGGATAAGTGCCTTGATATAATATATGCCATTTAGCTGACGCTTTTATCCAAAGCGACTTAGCGTAAGTAAGTGAGTGCATACATTTTTCAGTATATATATATATGATCTTCTGCTCTCCTCTATCCCTCAGCATCCTCATCCTCTTTTGACACCATAATCCATCCTTATCACATGCCTTGAGATCTGCCTCTGCATGACCAGCACTGCCCTGAACTGGTTTTATAACCTACCTCTCGAACAGAAAGCATGACATTTCCATCAACACGACACGTCAGACACAGCCCTTGTCACCCAAGGAGTACCTCAAGGTTCAGTGCTTGGTCGTCTCCTCTTCATCACATGCTCCCTCCTGGACAGATTATCAGTCGCCATGGCCTCTGGTTCCATTGCTACACTGATGACACTCAGCTTTACCTAACCACCAAAACAATTACTGCAGCCACCCATTCCACCCTAACACAGCCCTGTCCCGCTGACATCAAATCCTGGATGCAATGCAACTTCCTCAAACTGAACAGCAACAACTGTGAATTCACATTAATAGGCCCCAAATACCTCTCCCACTCTGTCCACAACTTCACCTTCAACATTGATGGCTGAGGTGTAAGAAAGTGGTTACAGCCATGTGTTTGATGTGAGGTACGAATGAGAGTGGAGTCCAGGATGACACCAAAGTTATGAACCGAGGTGAATGTAGGGACTCCACTCTCATTCGTACCTCACATCAAACACACATGGCTGTAACCACTTTCTTACACCTCAGGAATGTTGCTCATCTCGGTGATGAGACTCTCAATGATGAGACTCTCATCCATGCATTTATAACATCCAGACTGGACTATTGCAACAGTGTTCTCTTTGGCAGCGCCAACAAAATACCCAACAGACTCCAATACGTACAAAGCCTGTTTGCTTACCAGAACCCGCTCCAGTGATCACATCCCTCCAGTCCTCCAAAACCACCACAGTCAGATTTAGAATCCAGATCAAGATTTTCCTCACCACCTACAAGGCCCCCAACAACATGGTACCCCCCCCCCTACCTCTCTGACCTCCTTCATCAACACACCCACACCTGCAGCCTACGACCAGCTGCTGCCTGTCTCCCTAGTCCCCATCACTAGGACTAAGCAGCAAACCCTGGGGGGACCGGGCCTTCTTTGCAGCCCTCACCCTTTGGAACACTCTCCTAAAACACATCAAGGAATCCAACACACTCTCCTCCTTAAGACTTTCCCTCGAAACCCATCTTTTTAAACTTGCTTTTAATGTCTAGTACCTTTCCCCCTGTCCTTGTTTATCAGTACCTGACTTTTTTGCAGTCTGTGCCTTTTGTTTTGTTTTCCTTTTATTATTGATGGTCTTCTCCATGGATGTAAAGTGTCTGTGAGTACTGACAAAAGCGCTATACAACATAAATGCATTATTACTTTTATGATTATGATTATGATTAGTAGTAGTAGTAGTATTGTTATTATTATTATAAATAGTCATAATAATAATAATAATAATAATAATAATAATAATAATAATGTAGTATCTACAGTACCAATACTGCCTGCTTAGACTCTGTTATATGCTAATAGCACATTATGATGCACATTTTTACACGATTGATTACATCTCAATGAGACTAACCTGGATAAATAAAGGTTAGATGAATACATTATATTTATCCATGGAGAATATTCAGCCTGACTGTAATGGTTAAATCAGTATCTGTAATACTAATCATTTAAGCATTTAATCATTTATTAATTTAAGCATTGTATAATGAAAACATGAAACATGTATTGGATAATTAGTGTTGTTGTGAAAGCATTGAACATGTAATGGGTGATTGTAACATCTCGTGCCCTTTGCTCTTATCCACGAGCAACCTTTGATCCGACCTGCGAGTCATCTTTTATGTCTTTCCAGTGGTCGCCCCTTTATTTGTGATTTGTTTATAACTTTAGGTAGAGATAGTGGAACTAACAGAAAGCAAAATAATGTACTTACTAGGTTATTAGTAGAAGTAGAAGCGTATATTTACTGCCCATCCGAATAAATACTAACATTCCTTACCTGTCTTTGAATGCTGCTGATAAGGGGCCAGCTGAAAAGACACAGATAGCTGTTACCAGGCACCAAGCAGGCACCATTGTCCTAAATCACCCCATGCATTTCACCAAGGCTGAATGACACCAAGGCTGAATGACACCAAGGCTGAATGACACCAAGGCTGAATGACACCAAGGCTGAATGACACCAAGGCTCAATGACACCAAGGCTGAATGACACCAAGGCTCAATGACAGATAATAGCGTGTGAAGAACCCGCCTTGATGTGAGGGAGGTTTGAAGGTATAAATATATATACTAGATTTCCACCACATGACTTACACTCAAGCCCGGCATATATATATAGTCAGATATAATTAGCTGTCAAACTTCACAATGAAAAGGCATTATGCAGGCACAAATAATCATAATGAATTTCCAATGACATTTGAAAATGCTGACCTTTTGTAGTGCGCAGAGAAACCTTTTGTAGAGTGTTGTGGTGTTGTGTCCTATTGCTGTATTTTGTATCCACCGCTCCGTTAATAAATCAGTCAATAATGAAAAGTGTATTTTTCATTGGGTCAAAAACATACTATATCACCTATCAGACACAGTGTACTAACCACAGTTTTCATCTTCAGTGAGAATATAGTTTATCTTTATTGTGTTTGTGTGTGCATCTTATTGCAGCTTTTCCATCCTAGTTTTTCCATCCTTTAGTGTTCTTCTCCATGACCAGTATGCCGTAGCCCTAGTTTGGCCATCTTCACTGGTGTCTTTCACTACAGCCTAAGGAGAGGCATGGGCTTTGCACACACACACACACACACACACACACACACACACACACACGCACCTCGGAACATGTCTAAATTTAGCCTCCTGAATGCTTCTTCCCCAGAGAATCAGGGCTCTTTGCTGCCTCCGCTCCTCCTAATATCTCATATCAGGGTGAGGAGGAGCTTAAATATATACATATACACAAACAAAGATAGGAATGTACATTCCTGTTTTAGATAGATACACAATCCGAAATCTGTCTACAAGGGATAGAACCATGATGGACTATGTATCTATTTTACGAGAGTCAGGAGGATCATACAGGATCTGTCTACCTGAGTGGGCTAAGCTACCGTATGTAAATTGCCTCTTTGAAACCCAAACCAAGACTAAATTCAGAGATACTAGCTATATACAGTACTGTGCAGTATGTGTCCCTAGCCAAGGTAAAGGCTTCTGCAGATAGATAGCAGTACAACACAACACTGTGGGTTTTGCTAAAACATTTCCTGCTGCAATATCCAATAAACACAAAAGATTTAAATTGATTAATAGGTCCTACAACATTCTTTGGGCATATCGTTACACTTCAAGGGAAAACTAAATGCATTATTTTCTGGTACATTTTTCAAACTGGCCTGGCTTGGTTGCCATGCCAATGAGAAGAGAGAGAGAGAGAGAGAGAGAGAGAGAGAGAGAGAGAGAGAGAGAGAGAGACACACACACACACACACACACACACACACACACACACACACACACACACATACACACACACACACACACACACACACACACACACAGGTAGAGAGAGACTACGTTTCCATTAAGCACAAACTGGATCTAACAGGTTTGATGCCACTTTGAAAAAAGTTGAAATAAACAGACGCACAAAAGTGCCTCTGGAGGTGCCACTGTGACAGATGACAGTTCCACAGCATGTCAGTAACCTATCAGTCAAGTATGGATGTCACTTCAGTCCTATCCAGAGAATCCTGTCACGTCAGCTTGGTCACCCAGTCATTCATGCTATGTTCGTTTGGTTCTTGGGAACTTGTAGCTCCCAGTTGGGAGTCATAACTCTAACATGAATGCATTTGAGTGTTTTTGAAGTGGGAACAACACTTAAACCAATGAGATTTCATTTGCAATTCATAATATACCTTAACAAACATACATTATACATAAATGTATGATTGTTAACAATTAAATATGTTGAGATTGTCCAGAAAGATGAATACTGTTGACATTTTGACCATTTGCTGTTGAAATCAACATCTGTTTTCTGACGAAAAGGTGAAAGGTTACAGTGGATACATCACAACTAGTAAACTTGGGTATCATCATACTGGTCCGAGTTTCCCACTTGGAACTCTGACTTGGAGGGTAATTCTAGTGGTATTCTAGTATCTCTGGGTTTCCTACAGCTGCCAAACGCATCAACACAACCCTGGCACTGAATAATGATGTCACACCAATTCTCACCCATTAGTGAGAGACCAATTAGAATTTTCAGAAGGTAGAAATCCACACTGTCAGATTGGTGCCACAGTTCACCAAGTCATGTAAATGAGAATGTTAATGCCAGAGGCAAGAATTATTACACACAGAGCAGGAAGAGGTTTGGTTGAGGGGGGGGGGGGGGGGGGGGGGGGGGGTGGACCTACGTGTTGCCAGACTGATGGAGAATCCAGACAGAGGTTTGCAATGACTAAACTTAGCAGCGAGTTGTGACACTGTGAGATTACAGTGTCAGGAAAGTGAAAAGCCTGTCTGGGGGCGGTGTCACTCTGTGGTGGTCCAAACAGGAGCATCTCTGGAGGGGATCTGGTAACATCAGGAGAATCAAGTGTCACAAACACATTGATTGGAAACATGCACAATATTGTGGTTGGTTATATACTGTAACATGTTTGTTCACAAACTATAAATTACTGTTTGATTATTTAGTTATATTGAATAAATTCACAGCTACTGTGGTGTAGAGAGCCAAGCTCAGCTGTTGTTCTAAGATAAATGTAACTGGACAGTGTTTTATTTATGGAGGTGAAGTCACACACTAATAAGGAAAGCCTGCAGAAATGTACATGCTGGTATGAGCCCCACCGCTAACAATGTTCCCAAAGGAAGAATACATCCATATATTCAAGTACTAATGGATACATGCACAGGATGCATGTGCCTAATGGTGCAATGAAGAGATTTTGTCTGACAATCCGACTGTAAATCTATCCTTTAGACATTATCATCATTCTTATTATTTCATTAAATTATCACTTTAAACCTTTGAAGTACCGACTATTCATTATTATTAGTGATGAACCCTTCATTCCAGATGTTTTATTCACAGTATAACATGGGTTGATTGATTCTTTCTCTTTGCCATATCTGATAACATTTCCTAACATTTAGGTTTTGTAAAAGACTGATATGAACCAGTCTCAACATTTACTACCTCTGCTTTGATTTGTATTTACACTTCTATCTGACGTTTACCAGACTCTCTGGATCTGGAGAGTGAGTGATAAAGATAATGTAATTTATTTCACTTATGTTTTTTTTCAGTATACTCAAAAAAAGGAATGCACTTACGTTATTATTTACGAATACTTTTCAGATGTAATTTAGTGAGTATCTGTTCTAAGATCATCAGTGATCTTAGAACAGATACCCTAACCCTAACCCTAACCCTAACCCTAACCCTGAAATTAAGGTGGATTGGTTTGGTAATGATAGATAGAACAAGAAAAAAAGAAGAATTGCCTTGAATACCAATACCTGAAAACCATTTCATTACTGAGAACAAATAGAACATGGCTCAAATGAAGGGGCCAAAGTTGAGGTCATATCTATAAAGGTTCTCTGGTAATATCATGCTCTTGTCAGACATCTTCAGATTATTTTGATTACATATATATATATATATATATATTTTTCTTTTTTTTTTTTTTTTTTTTAAGCAATCCCTACCTTACCCAGAGAGGTCAGAATTTTCGCCAGAATTTTTTTCATTTCCTGTTATCAACAAGTGTGAGATCACTGCTCTGGCGTTTGCTGGTGGTCTGAACATGTTGTAGCTCTGGGAAAGGAAATGTGCTTTTCAATACAAATGAGCTTAATGTGTGTGCACCTACAGTACCTCAAGGCTTGAATGCAAACTGTCTGATTTCATAGCTAATGAAGATCCAAAATCACAGAAGGCTCTTGCAGTCTTGCACGCAAGCCTTGAGGTACAGTCACAATATGACATAAAACTACCTGCTGAGATGAGGAATAGAGACACTGGTTGTATTTAGTACAGTCATGTCATTGAACCTGTACTTTAGTATACTTTAGTTGAATGTATTATAATTGTCCTTACAAAAAGTATACTTTATTGTCATGTCATTGAACCTGTACTTTAGTATACTTTAGTTGAATGTATTATAATTGTCCTTACAAAAAGTATACTTTATTGTCATGGAATTGACCTTGTACTTTAGTATACTTTAGTTGAATGTATTATAATTGTCCTTACAAAAAGTATACTTTATTGTCATGTAACTGAATCTGTACTTTGGTATACTTACAAAAAGTACACAAGAATTCAATGTATTTGTCCCCCACGATGAAATCGGGGAGGGGACTGAGGATCGGTCCATTCATGGTTCACACACCTCTGTCCGTTCGTGTGTCACATACTTAATCTCCAACGCCATTTGGACAATTTTGACGAAACTTGTCAAACTAATGATGCAGCTTTCTATGTGTTCTGTCACATCATTTGTGCAGACATAGGAGATGTCAATGTCTAGTATTGATTCTAGACTTTGCGTACCTTTGGTGTCTATCAACATGAAGACCAAAAAATCTGAAACAAAGCTGAAACCTACCAAAATCAACAGTTTGGAACACCATTAAAAGGAAAGAAAGCACTGGTGAGCTCAGAAATCACAAAAAGCTTGGTAGGCCAAGGAAGACTTCTAGAGTGGATGACTAAAGAATGAAGATGATGATGAAGAATACCGCCAAAACAACTGTCATACAGATCAGGAAGACTCTCCAGGAGGTAGGCGTCAATGTGACAGAGACTACTGTACCATCCACAGAAGACTTCAACAGTAGAACTGCAGAGGCTAGACTGCAAAGTGCAAACCACTAGTTAGCCACAAAAACAGGAAGGCCAGGTTACGTCTTGCTAAAAAGATTAACATGTACTAGAGTAATGGCAAGAGGAACTGCCTAATATCCACAGCAAAAATAAGAAATATGGTGGCCATGTATGGCTTCCACGAATACTGGCATACTTGTCTTCATTGATGATTTAACTGCTGATGGCCCTGGCAGGATGAATTCTGAAGTGTACAGAAACATCATTTCAGCCCAAGTACAAGCAAATGCCTCCAAACTCATTGGACAGTGCTTCAAACATACTGCCATAGCAACTTGAGAGTTTTTCAGGGCCAAAAAGTGGACTGGCCAAGTCAATCTCCACATTTAAAACCTATTCAACATGCATTTCATTTCCTGATGATAAGATTTTAGGCAAAGGTTGGAGAACTGCACTCTGACACAAACCTGACACTGAACAACATGATAGAGACATTAAGCCTGCCTGAAATGACAACCACCACATTTTTATCCCAGGCTGCTCATGATTGAGGCAGAGATCTACTGGACTGAGAGTGTATTTGTAGTATTGTATCAAATCAACCACCTGTTCAGAACCTGGAGCTGTTTAATAGTTTCTCTGACCGCTGTGCTTAAATGGTATCATAACAATGCTGTGTGTTTTCTGTAAGGTTTTGCAGTGGTAATGACAGGATGTTTGAGGTGGATGCTCTGTCCTGTTCTGTCATCTAATCTGTCTGATTCATGTTATCCATGAGAGTAAACTACAGGGCTTGGACAGCCATGGTAGCCTGTGCAGATGGAATGCAAGTAAACTCTCTGAGTTCCCGTCAGCTTTACCCTTAGTTTACTCCATCACTGCCTCCCACGCAAAACTCAGTCTCAGTTCCTGTGCCAACAGAAGGGAGCACGCAAACACACACACACACACGCACACACATGCACACACACGCGCACACATGCGCACACACGCGCACACACACGCACACACACGCACACACATGCACACACATGCACACACACACACGCACACACACACACACACACACACACACACACACACACAGTGGCTAAATTAACTGTGACTTCAGTGGACGGAGGCGGGAGGCGGGAGGTGGGGGCCGAACCGGTTAAATGATCGCCATGTGTATTCATGAGAGCAAGCTGTAGGGTGGAGGATCAGAGCTGAGAATTATGAATAATGAACCAGGTAACTTTATGTGATTAAATGCATGGTGTACTTTTCAACATTATCATTAAACACACCTTATGATATGATAATGCCATTAGAATAGGCCCAAGATAGTACTTTTAATGTTTCATTCATGTTTCATTCATGTTTCTGCGTTCATATGTTTAATCAATGATCAAAGAATCAACACACACACATTGTGATACGGTTTGGGCAGATGCTCACAGTATCTAACAGCACAATAATGATTCTTCAAATAAGATATTGTGGCTTATCTTACATAGCTAAACTAAGTGTAGGCCTATCCATCTTGCACAGTCATTTAGCTTGCTAATATGTTATATTTAAACAATTAAACAAAATCATAAAATTTCCCAATACTTTTCTCTAGATACACCGCAAATATTTCACAACAACACAATATTCCTCATAACAAAATATTTAAATATGACATTTGATGCAGAATGCACAACTGAGCCAACACATTCAAAGTTATCGTCAATAGATAATAAATCAAACTGACAAATACCACTACATTTGTTTTCAATGAAACAGTCATGGAAAAATAGTCCCTCATAGGAAAATACATCACAAACAATGTTACACATTTTGCACTTGTGCAAAAAAAACATATATTTTGTCACACATCACATCACTAGAAAGAAAAAGATCTGTATTATCAGAGTGAATCAGGTGGAACAGGGTCAAGGGTTAGGAGTTATAGATAGAGATGTACATGTGTTTGCATACAGAAATGCACCAAACAGGTGAATAGATGGCACTGGACTCTCATGGTATACTGCAGACTGGATAATTATATCACTCTCAACTTACTGTACTATAAGTGAGTCTGACACAGATTGGATACTTATTGGGGAGTGTTGTTTGTACATAGCTGTGGCTGCTATGAGTGACAAATCAAGATATGTGTCCAGGCAGGAACTCACATCTCTGGCTGATGGATGGATTATTCATAGCAAAATAATATAATTAGCTCATCAATTCAAGGAGAGCTGCACTGTACTGTGTCAAGAGAGGAATTGTGATAAAGGACTTTTATTCATTGATTGATCTGCAGTTATTTGTGAGCTGTGCAACTGCATGATATCACCATATACTCTTCTGAAGGATTATGGATTAGGTGTTAAGGGTTAAAAGTTAGAAGTTAGGGATTTTGGTCATTTAGACTGAGTTGTTCCTGCAGTTGAGGCGCAGGGAGGCACGGGACACCTCTGTGTGAACGGTGGACAGGGGGAAGTGCTCATAGTTGTCCTCCAGGTGGTGGCAGCGGCAGTGGAACAGTGCCTCCCTCACCTCCTGACGGAAGTTGGAGTTGAGGAAGCCGTAGATGACGGGGTTGATACAGGTGGAGGACATGGCCAGTAGGTGGCAGAGAGAGAACAGCAGGTTGTGGTGGCAGACGGGCAGAGCTTCCTGGTACCAGTCTGACACCGCATTGAAGACAGTAAGTGGCAGCCAGCACAGGGCAAAGGCTGTTACCAGGGCAACCAGCATGATGTTGATGCGGCGGCTGTGGCTCATGCGCTGGTTTTCGGGGGTCTTGGCTCGATCCAACATGGTCCTGCGACGGTGCAGATGCATGAACACCCGGATGTAACACGCCAGCACCAGCAGAAGAGGCCCACAGTACTGGAACAGCAGTAGCCAGGTGGTGTAGGCCAGCTTCTGCTGCTGGGATGGCCAGTGCTCCAGGCACACCTCCAGGTGAAGAGAAGGAGGAGAGGCTTGGGGATGAGGAGAGAGTTGGGTATTGGGAGAGGCCTGGGGACGAGGAGAGAGTTGGGTATTGGGAGAGGCCTGGGGACGAGGAGAGAGTTGGGGATTGGGAGAGGCCTGGGGACGAGGAGAGAGTTGGGGATTGGGAGAGGCCTGGGGATGAGGAGAGAGTTGGGGATTGGGAGAGGCCTGGGGACGAGGAGAGAGTTGGGGATTGGGAGAGGCCTGGGGACGAGGAGAGAGTTGGGGATTGGGAGAGGCCTGGGGGCGAGGAGAGAGTTGGGGATTGGGAGAGGCCTGGGGATGAGGAGAGAGTTGGGGATTGGGAGAGGCCTGGGGACGAGGAGAGAGTTGGGGATTGGGAGAGGCCTGGGGACGAGGAGGGAGTTGGGGATTGGGAGAGGCCTGGGGGCGAGGAGAGAGTTGGGGATGAGGAGAGGAGTGGGGATTGGGAGAGGGCTCAGAGTGGGTGTAGAGTAAAGGCTTGTGCTGAACAGAGGGCTGGGATATGGACTGAAGTTCAGGCTGGGTAGAGATCTGGGAAAAGGGTTGGGGCTGGGGCTGGGTATAGGACTGGGACTGGGGCTGGGTATAGGATAGAGGCTGGGGCTCAGTATAAGGTAGGGGCTGGGTATAGGGTAGGGGCTGAGGGTGTGTCAGGCTGGTGTAGGGCTCATTGGTGAGCAGGTGGAAAGCTAGGAATGGCAGGGAGGTGAAGCAGGCAAGTATCCAGATGAGAACCACAGACACATTGGCCTGTGAGATGCTTGGTTTCCACCCTGAAGGGTTAATGATCAGCTGGTGTCTCTCCAGGGCGATGAGCACCAGAGAGAGAACAGACACTGTCACAGACACACACTGGATGAAGGGCACCAGTCTGCAGAGCACAGCCCCAAACACCCAGTGGTCCATCAGCGTGTAGGTGATTGTGAAGGGGAGGCAGAAGGCACACACCAGGATGTCTGAGACTGACAGGTTGGCGATGAGGATGCTGGTGACATTGGCTCTCTCTTTGCGGCGAGTGATGATGCCGATCAGACAGGAGTTCCCCACCAGCCCCAGCACCATGGTTACACAGTAACACACTACCAGGCACACCGTCAGAGCAGGGGACATATGGCACCGCTCAGTCTCCCCCAGTACAAAGGAGTCTAAGGACTGGCTCTTGTTCCCACTTAACTCATCCACCATCAGAGACTGGCTCCTATTCCTACCCCACTCATCCCACGTCAGGGACATGTTACAGGGGAGGGGAAGGCTCCCATTAAAGGGAAGGGATTGGCTCATGATGCTCCCCTGCCAGGGCACCTCAGCAGGAGCCCAGAGTCATTGGCCTCCCAGTATCAGCCTCCGGTGTCAACACAGCCCCCTGCTGACGCACATCTGAGAGAAGGTGGAGATAGAGAGGCATTATGATCAAATTTATCACCAGTCCTGCCCGGAGAAGATGAATCTGATGCAAGCTGCTACCAGGAGCCAGTGAAGGGTATAAAGGAGGGGGCTGTCAATCTCCAGTGGGAGGGCCTGAAACTATTCTACTACTCACCTTGCGCTAGGACTAAATACATTTGGAATTGAGTGGTGAAACCTGTCTGGTTGTTAACTGATCGTTAGGTGGGAGGGGCTGCAACCCTGCTAGTCATCAGCAATTCAGAATCTGCATTTCTATCTTGAAGGTCAAAGAGCGACAGCCTCCTGACACGAAGACGAAGGAGTCAATCTGTGGAGTCCATTGAGGAAGGCCTGAAAGGAAGGCCAAACTACTAAGTATTTTTTATTCTATTTGGTTCTTTTTCCACTACTCTGTGTGTATTGAGCGCTACCTACATCTTGTATCGCCCACAAACCCTATCTCTATACCGGCAAATATCACAATGTGCTTTCTCCCCATTCCTGTTATTTCATCCCTCAGGAGGACATATCGACGCTACACCTCCACTCGCAACCATTCCAATCTAATCGACCCACCATGCTCAACTGACTTTGGAACTGCCAGTCAGCGGTCCGAAAAGCAGAGGCTATCTCAGCTTACGCCTGTTTCATGTCCCTCCACTTCCTTGCACTCACAGAGACATGGATTACACTGGAAAACACAGATACTCTGGCAGCCCTCTCTCATACCTACTCCTTTTCTCATTCCCCTAGACCAGGGGTCTCAAACTCAACTTACCTGGGGGCCGCTGGAGATAGAGTCTGGGTGAGGCTGGGCAGCATCAAGTTAATAAAAAAAACTACTATCAATGCTTTGGCTTCTGCCTACCATACACTTTTACAGCGCTTTGGGCACCCTTAAGGCGGGCTTTCCATTGTGATATATTTACATGTTTTTATCCCAATACCTGAGTATTTGGGATATTATTTAGTATGCTCTTTCTATATATTCTGAGAGGGATTTGAAAACTTTATCATTGTTCATAGCTTTTTTGAGCACTTCGTTTTTCTTATCATTATTCAATTTATCAATCGTGTTCTCTCTCAGGTGTTTATACCTTTCACATTCATAAATAAAGTGATCTAGATTTTCTTCTTTTTGTTTACATCCTACACATCCTTCTGCTCTACCAAATCTCCCTGGATACCATTGAGCTAACTCTGGTGTCCATGTTACTCCACTTGTCTTAATTCTTAACATCAAGTGCATTGTCTCATGTTTTATGTATTTTAATTTCTTGCTCTTTTTGATTAAATTGTTCTTGGTAAATTTGTTTTCTTTTGCGATCGCACATATCTGTCCTTTTTCCTTTTCTTTATTTCTCTTGTAATAATAATCTATAACTTCTTCTTTATAATATTCAGGTTCTAACCACCATTTAGCTTTTGTTCATGCCGCCCATCTCATGCTATTTGCTATCCATGTAATTCTTTTCCCGTTCCTATTGCAACACTCTGCTGTCTTTATTAGGTCACTGATTACTCTTGTTGAGTCCGCCCATTTCCTAAGTCCTCTGTACCTTGCACTGGGTGACAGGATATATTTTCCTTCCACTTGGTGTCACTCCAGAATCACGTTTCAACCAAGTGACTAACGTTGCTAATTCGCGTTGGCTAACTTGTCAACAAACACCACCGGAAGCTGTCACGAGCCTGAGCTATGGTAGCCCATAAGTGATAAAAAAATATATAAAACGCCCAGGGCAACGACCTGGCAAAAAGGTGTGTGTGAGAAAAACGTGCGGGCTGCACTAACACTAAACTTTGATGTCAAGTAGGGGGCCACAAAATATCGTCGAATAGCCGCGAGTTTGAGACCCCTGCCCTAGACTCTCTGGTCGAGGGGGAAGCACAGGACTCCTCATCTCTCCTACGTGGTCACATAATGTCCTTCCCCTGTCACACTTGTCCATATCCACCTTCGAATTCCATGCTGTTTCTGTCACCTTCCCTTTCAAACTTCACATTGTCGTTATCTACTGTCCACCAGGTCAGCTTGGCGACTTCTTAGATGAGATGGATGTCCTTCTCAGCTTCTTCCCTGAGGACAGCACACCGCTCTCACTACTGGGTGACTTCAACATTCAGTCAGAGAAGCTTCACTCGTCTGGAGTACTTGACCTTCAGCCTTATCCTGTCCCAATCTCCTCTGACTCATAAGGCGGGCAATCAGCTCGACCTTCATCAGATCCTCCCATACCTCCAACCTTACTGTTACCCCTCTTCCAGTTTCTGATCATCATTTTGTATCCTTCTCCCCACACTGTATCCTCTCGTCGCAACCTGCATACCCTCTCCCTTACCGCTCTCTCTTCCTGAAAAATTCTGTCTTATCCTCCCTACCCTCTGTTGAATCCTTCTCCCTTCTATCCACTGAGGCAGCCTCCTCCACCCTCATGTCCACTCTTTCCTCATCCTTCGACTCTTTCTGTCCACTGACCTCAAGGCCAGCATGATCCTCTCCATGCACTCCTTGGCTGTCTGAAACCCTGCAAGTGTATAGAATAGGGCTCCGGGCAGCTGAGAGGAAATGGAGAAAAACCGGCCTCCCTGGTGACCTAAAACCTTATCTCTCTCTCTCCTCAACTACACCTCATCTGCATCAACTGCTAAAGCTTCTTACTACCATTCCAAAATTCAATCCTCGGCCTCTGACCCAAGGAAACTCTTCTCCACATTTTCCTCACTCCTCAACTCACCTCCTCCCCCTCCTCCCTCCTCCATGTCTGCGGATTACTTTGTCACCTACTTTGAAAAGAAGGTTGATGACATTAGCAGCTCTTTCTCTCTACCTCTCGCCAACAATGCTAACACTCCTCCCAAACCCACTGCGCTGTCCTCTCCATGAGCCCTCACCACTGGGGTCCCCCAGGGCTCTGTCCTAGGGCCCTTACTGTTCTCCATCTATACCAAATCTCTTGGCTCAGTAATTTCCTCACATGGTTTCTCTTACCACTGCTACACAGATGACATTCAACTCTTTCTCTCTTTCCCCCCCTTTTGACTCACAGGTGGCAACACATGTCTCTTGCAGACATTTCTGTTTGGATGTCAACCCACCACCTCAAGCTCAACAAGACTGAGCTGCTCTTCCTCCCGGGGAAAGCCTGCCCTCTCCAAGAATTCTCCAAGGCCTCCTCCCAGACAGCCAAGAACCTTGGGGTGATCCTTGACAACCACTTATCCTGTGTGGCGAACATCACAGCGACAGCATGCTCCTGTAGATTCTTCCTCTACAATATCAGAAGGATAAGTCCATTCCTCACCAGAGAAGCAGCACAACTCTTGGTCCAGACACTTGTGATCTCTCGCCTTGACTACTGCAACGCACTCTTGGCCGGGCTCCCGGCCTCTGCCATCAGACCTCTGCAGCTCATCCAGAATGCTGCCGCCCGTCTGGTGTTCAATCTCTCCAAATTCTCCCATGTCACCCCCCTCCTTTATACCCTTCACTGGCTCCTGGTAGCAGCTTGCATCAGATTCAAGACCCTGGCACCTCGCTTGTGGAACGAGCTTCCCACTGCTGTCAGGACTGTAGTCATTACCTACATTCTGCTGTAGATTGAAGAACCATCTCTTCAAGCTACATCTTAACTGTCTCTCCGAAAGACCTCTTCATTCCCACTACCCCCCTGTACAGTTTCTCTACTGTAAATAAATCTAGCATTGTGACTGCCAATGGTCCTAGCATAGATTACTTTTTCTTATGATGACTGATGGATAGATGATTCACTTACTTAGACAAATGTATTTGTTGTAAGTTGCTTTGGATAAAGGCGTCTGCTAAATGCCATGAATGTAAATGTCCTGGAGAGGAGGAGGAATAATTATCACAGCGGGACCAGCTACCTGTATGACACATTTTTTAGAAGACCGACTAATAGGCCACAATGGAGTGTGAAGAAACTCAACCATATGACGAATTTAGATTTAATTAATTCCACTTTCCGGTTGCCATGTTCTCATGTTTATCAGATCTAACAAAGCTAACAATGGATTTAACACATCTCTGCAGAATGGGGGACAATGTGACCTGACCCCCCTAGTCTGAGAAAACCCATCCTGCTGCTCCTCTGTTCCTATTCTCTCCTCTCTGCCCCTCTCCTCCTTTCTCCTTGCTCACTAGGGGGTATGGGCACAATGGCAATACCCAGTGAAGAGCCCTCTACCACTCTACCAGTGGGGAAATGGTCTTCTACCACCAGAAGATGAGCAGAGAATGTGTGAATTGATCTCTAATAGTGCCTCTCTTCCTACAGGAGTTATTCTCTCTATTCTGTGGGCTTGTGAAGGCAATCTTATATCAGTGGATTCACTTTGGTAACCCTTTATTTTCCTGGTATTAAGCAAGTCCTTACTTATTAAGGACTAGGTAAAAGTGTTATTTCCTAATAATTGCATATTACTGTAATTATGCTAGCTTAGATTCACTAGCTAAACACCACTACACTATGTGCCATTTAGTGCCAGGTGGTGCTGAGTACCAATGGTGCTGAGTTTATTGAGGTCAGTACCAGAAAGTACCCCTCATTGCCACACACTGTAGTTACCAAACTGTTTCTTCGTAAATACTGGGTAAAGCTGAAACAGGGTTGTAAAATAAAGGGTTACCTTAAGTTATTCAAGCAGCTTACTCTGGGGGGGAATGGGACTACTTTGAAAGTGTCTCTGATTTCACAAAAGAGGGAGTAAATCAAAACTTCAGAGTTGCTCTTAGCATAAAGCCAGCCATGTAAAGCAAAGCCCACAAAACAAAGTGCAATTTTTATCATGATCCTGAGACAGAGAGAGAGACAATAAATAACTGCATTTAAGAGGATTAGAAACAAATTATATCAAAAGATCCAGGAATTGTCTAAACAACTTCCTTTAACTATGGAGCTCACTGTATGGGTGCAATCAGTGCCGGCTTAACCAATTATAGGGCCCTAAGCAAAAGATGGCGGGGCCCCCCACCACAATCACAACTCCATAATATATAATGGTAACATAATAATGGCTTAAGAAGGAATTACATTTCCAATTAGATATTAGATATTAGATATTCATTATGATTTCCAGAAACATTTAGTTCCTGCTAAGGTCTCATATGTTTCTAGAACACCTTCATATTCAATGCTAAATCACCCTGGGTTCAGTATATCTCAGCTCAGATGCAGAAGCCCGTAGATGCAATCTCTAAACTCCGTTCCTTACACAGGTGTGTATGTGTGTTTGACAACTGCAGGCAATCTTGCCCAGTGTGAGCCTAGTGACAGTTCTGATAAGGAAGGAATTAGAAACAGTTACAGTATGGAACTCTGATCTCCTGTTCCAGATTGGTCTGAATTTGCCTTGATGCCATGGCAACCTGCACATCAGTGTCGTGGCCTAGCAAGCGACCCTTGTGACCTGACCCTGCAGGGAGACCCTGTACGGTCAGAGGAAAGATCACACAGCCAATCCCAGTTCAGAAAAGTCATCTGAGAGAGAGTCTTGCTGGGTTATTGTCCTCATTACAGTACACCTTACACATGAGACCCAAAACACTCCTTTCCTTAGCCCTCACCTCCATAACTTGAAGATCTGTGCGTGCGTGCGTGCGTGTGTGTGTGCGCCTGTGTAGTAATATCGCAGGGTTTAGTGGCAGAGACCATCCAAAGGCACTTAAACAGCAGTACAAAATCACAAATAATCTTGTCTAAACTAGACATACAATCCTACACAGTAAGTCTGCCATGAGGGTGAGAGCCGAGAGACACCGACTCACACAAACCTTTGAGATCTTCTTCTGAAAGGGCACAACGCTCGTTCACTTGGAAATCTTTAATGAGGTCTTTGTAAAATCAGGTATTTCAGTTGTCATTGCTTTCATCAGAATACACAGAGTAATCTGAAACATCAATGGTTTTATAGAGAAGTCTACAAAAATCAAGGTTTTGAAACGGTTCAGTGATTTCGGCTGCACTGGTTAGTTCATGTATTGTGCACCTGCATAGCATACACTGAATCTAAATGATATCAAAATAGCAGTGAAATATACATTGATGTGAAACACTTGCACATCTGGACACTCAGACAAAATAAACAAGAATGTAAGTGATCATAAAACAGACATTACAACTAAGTAACTGCGAAAGGTAATGATTGGCTGAATCAAAACATTTCAGAATATAATTGCTTATATCACACAGATGGGATGGATTAGGTGGGTTCCCCCTCAATGTAGCACCTGGAGAGTTGCTATACCTATTAATGCAATACATTATTCACCTCTGTAAGTGTGTCATCTCTGAACACAGAAACTCTAATCTTTGGGAGATTTACTGATAGAGACTAAAGTAGTAATTGTGAGGCTGAATATTTGGATAAAGCAGTAAGGAAGGTAAAGAACAAGACAATAGGAAAGGTAAAAAAGAGAAAGTCACTCACCTGGGCTGTGGCAGTGATGCTCCCGAGACAGATTTCTTCCCACAGCCACTGTACTAGTCTGATACAGAAGACTTCAGAGTGTGTGATACACAGCAATGGGAGAAGGTGTGAGAACAGACTGCCACTCTCTCCATTGTGTGTGTGTGAGTGTGAGTGTGTGTGAAAGAGACAGAAGGACCTGAGGGAGAGCTCACATCAAAAACATTTGGATTGTAGCTAGTCCCTGAACCAACTATGATCTCTACTGCTGCACTGTGGTGAAAAAGAAGCACGACATCTCAGAGAGGAATGAATGTCAGTCTGAGGGAGGTCCACACACACACACACGCATGCACACACACACATACACACACACGCACGTATGCACACACACGCATGCACACACACGCATGCACACACACGCATGCATGCACACACACGCACACACACACACACCACTGAACTAGTCTACAGCTTAATTGCCAAATATTTAATCACATTTTCAAACCATCCATCACAGAAAGGTTCTCCCAACTAACAGAATTGTATTATAACACAGAGACACAGAGACAGACAACCTATCAAATGCACTATGAATTTTATTTCATATCACTTGTTTCTATGCATGTAGGGACATCACTTCTGGGAAATTCTGGTATATTACAGCAGCTTTGAGTTTTCATGAGACAATAATAAAGATGATGATAAATATAATAAGGATATTAATTCCAAATCATTCTGAACTATGAGCAGTAGACTGCTGTCAATCTGCTTTAACAGGATCACAATCCTTGGTCCTGTCAGACTTGTGTACCACCTTGGCAGAGCAGGTCTCCTTATTCACAACCAGCTTAGACTCAGCAGGAACATCCACCTGGGATGGGTCTGGGATCCTGACACAGGGACAAGACAGGGAGAGAGGTACAGTTTGGTGAGAGGTGGGGAGAAAGAGAGGGAGAAAGAGAGAGAGAGTGTGGGGGGACATGCAGCGTTCGGCCTGTAGAGGGAGCTACAGAACCGTGGCTTCATTTGTAACAGGTGTGCAACGGAGCCTCGCCGACATAACCGTGGCCACGGTCCTGTAGCTCCCTCTACAGGCCGAACGCTGCATGTCCCCCCACAGAGAGATAGATAGATGTATAAAGGTAAAGGCATTTTACTTGCTGCAGCAGCCGATGCCATCCTCCTTATTGCAGGAGCACTCGTAGCAGTCCTTTACCCATTTAGAACCAAACGCATGCTGCACGCCATCCTTATCCATGCACCCTACACACACACACACACACACACACACACACACACACACACACACACACACACACACACACAGCCTTCATTACACCATTCTTATTCTGAAAACCTATAGATATCACACACAGACACTGTAATCCACATCTACAATGCTCATCCATCCCAGTTCTGATCAAACAAAGAGAAAACTTCCTCACACTGCGCTTGCATAGCACTGCTAGATGATCTTGATGTGTTTGACTGGCAGGTCTTGGAAGAAGCAGTCAGCTCGCCACACAACTGCACGGAGGAGAGGACCCTGGGATACACATATACACTTCCACTCCACAAAATGTTTTAATGTGGTCCCTCTGAGCCCAGTTCCTCTCAAGGACAGCTACAGTATACAAATACAATTCTATTGATTGATTGTTTAATTGATGTGACCACCTTCCACCGAACCAAACCTCTGCCCAACCTAAATCTATCCCTTATTGTCACCAATGATACACCATTGAGGGGAAACACAGGGTACATACCATGCTGAGAACAGTGTGATCCTAGTGTGAATCAAAGATGAAATGTTTCATGTCTCCTGGGCACAGGCTTCATATCCAGCTGTACGCCCATCATACTTTCATTCATCCACTCTCTCCTTCTACATACGTATCCCTATCACTGAGAGTGGGATGTGATTATTGCCTTATATTTGTTTAAGGCAGGGTTTGAAGAATACATAAAAGTCATATAGGTCAAATACACATTATTGTAAAAGATAACCATGAGAAATTAACTTTAGCCCACTTGAAAGAATGTCTGTATTTACAAGAGAGGTTGTGGCAGGTAGGGTTGTGTCTCATAACCCCAACTCATATGTGTATCTGTAGACTAGCTAAATAAACATTTACTGCAATATTGCTACATTTCCTGTAAACAGACACACACCTGAGGACATTCTTCCAATCTAAGCTTTCCTGACCAGCCATGATGACTCTGATATGAATACAAAAGCCCACATTTCGCAATTTGATGTTACCCAGCAGCGGTATGCAGACTAAACAGAAGCTAATCTATGCGAGACAAGGTCACAATAAAATAAAAAGCCACACATGAAACTGACATTTTAGGAGTGCTCCTTTGCAAACTTTTATTGCTCAGCCAAAAGGCAAAGAAAATGGTTTTGCATTGCAAATACATGTCAATAATTTTTTTTTTTTACTATGAAACTGTATTTTTTATAAATTAAGACAAAAAAATAAATAAAATGGGTGAGTGGAGCACATCCTCTACGTGGCCGTTAGACTGACAGACCGTTGTCCCAGTTTGCCTCCATACTGAGTGAATGTTCAGCTCCCTCCCAGGGCATTATGGGACTGAAGCTTAAACATGTACCGCTGGTCTATTGACTCGTTTCCATTATTCCATTTTACAAGCACATTCACATACCCTCATCAATAGCCAATACAAAATCATAAATAAAGCAATACCAAATGTCATTGTTATAAAAAAAAGCATTTCTGTAATACTGAAGGTTTATTGGCAAAACAGAACAATACTTTAAAAGATTAGATTGATTCCCTGGGAATTTCATTTTCATGTTGGAGTTTGAATCAGGGTAATAATTGTCCCAATGGTATCGAAACGTGACCCAACCTAAACACTACAGGTACCAAATAACCAAAAATACAGTATATTTGTCCTATAATTTAAAACCGTATATTTGTTCTATAGCCAAAAGACTATATATTTGTTTTACAACACAAACTGGCTATGAACAATGATTATCCAAAAAACAAGTGAAACAGGACTAACCCTAATCCTGCTGGAGATGATTGACAGTGAACCCCTCCTCCCTAACCTTAAACTCGAACAGAGGAAAAGAGGAAGTTACAGAAACCCTGATTGAGATGAAGGTGATAGATGCAGCTCTAAACATTAAGCCATTAACTCACAACATGAACAAAAAAAAACCTGTGATGATTCAGAATGAAGTCCTTATACTTAAGTCTTGAGTAAGGCCCTAATCAGGGTCTCTCAACCAGCACCACTTGGCCCACAATTAAGAGCCATACAGTATTGGTTTGGAATCATTTTCAGAACAGCCCAGATGTCATAAATGGATACCAGGAAATGTGCATGTGTTATCACGCCCAAAGCAGCCGATTAGTCTTCTCATACACATACAAACGCATGCACGCACACGCGCACACACGCACACACACACACACACACACACACACACACACACACACTCTCTCTCTCTCTCTTTCTTTCTCTCTCTAACCAATGAGAGTCCTCATGAATGCAGGTCTGCTGAAGGGCCAGTGGTATTGGTTTGGTACTGACCCGTTGACATTGCACTCAAAGAAGGAGAACATGGGGAACCAGATGCGTGCGCGACGGCTGTGCTGGTAGGCCCGGGTGTTGGCCAGAGTGTGGTAGTTGAGGAACAGGCGTGTGGTGATGTAGAAGGCTATAAACACGTCGATGGAGTAGTGTTCATGGGCCGCTAAGATGAAGAAGATCCCAAACAGGTTCAACACCCAGGAGATGGTGTGGATCAGATTCCAGCTCCGTGGAGTATCTGAAGGAGAGAGTGATAGCATTAATATACAGTACAGCCTAACCTCTAACCTATACACACTGTGATGAAAGCACACACTTGCACACACTCATTATGTGATAAAACCACACACGAGCACAAACACTTACACTCAGTGACGAAGAAGTTGAGCATTGTGATTACTACGGTGTGTCCACTGAACATGTAATCTCCACAGGTGTGGACGCCTGTCAGTGACATCCCAAAACCACTCCAGATTGCCAGCGCCCTCTGCACCTTGCCCCAGGTATCACCATACATCTAACAGACAGATAGACATGAGAGATGTACCATATGCCAAGGTCAAATCTTTATCCATACCTACCATTCATACAACAGCAGTGCTGACTCATGTCAATGAGCGACTTTAACAACACTGTCAACTCTATCCTTATCTAATGATAATGTATACTTGTATGCTTGTGTGTGTGTGTGTGTGTGTTTGTGTGTGTGTCCCACCTTACTGGAGCACTGTAGATGTTGTCCAGGCACGGAGAGGGAGGTGACAAACATGGTGACACAGCGCAGCATAAACACTGTCCCCATCAGAGAGCATAGACGCCTGAACAGGATCGACCTGAGAGAGAATGAAATAACAATGTTTTACAATAATGAACCCATAATAATGTATGTACCCTTAATGTATAACCTGGTCTTCTAGGCTCATTCCATCATGTTTATGTGAGCACAGCGCCTCACTGTGTTAACAGAGAAATTGTGTGTGTGTGTGTGTGTGGGGGGGGGGGGGGGGTTAGAAGTACCTGTGTTTATGTACTGTAGCAGTTGCAGTCGTATCCTATTTTGTGGAGTAAGCAGTAATAGTGTATACTGTATGTGGAGAGGCACTACTGTAATACTGTACCTGTGTTTGTGGAGGAGGAGCACCAGTAGGAAGATGTAACACAGAATCAGACCACAAGCCTCTGCCATCGCAAACGCCCAAGGGATTCTGGGAACACTGTCAGAGGGAGCAAGAAACATGTGCATACATTTATGTCAACCTCTTCTACTGGGTAAAGTGTCGTCTAGAAACACTCAGGAGTTGTGTGACAGGCCAAGACTTGTTTAGATTTAAAAGGAATGGACTGATAAGAAATACTGTACGTTGGGAACTCCTACTAGGCCATGCTTAATAACCCTAACCCTAACCAATGCTTTTAGTGAGGTAATGACTAGGAAAGCATTAATACACACCTGTCAAGGAAGATGTCTGGTAGTGGTGGATATGTCCTCATGTCCGGGACGCGCTCGTGAACAATCACCATGATGAAAGAGGTAAAGCCGAACACGAACATGACGTAGACGGAGCTGATGACTGTCTTCCACAGCTCCGGGTCCAGACGACCCGCTAGGTGCTGACGACACTGCCCGTTTGAGTGGGTGTGGCATTGCAGCCCTCCTGACCCGAGTCCTGCCCCAGACCCTTCACAGTTCCTCAGACGCAGCTCAGTCCCATTACACAAACGTTCACCTCTGTTACATCGCCTGTCAGTACCATTACACCCCCAGTCCCCCCCTGCAGCACCTAGCAGCATGCCCCCAGCAGAAAGCCCTTCAATGGGCCTGAGGCCCAGCTCCTCCAGCAGGGCCTGGTTCTGTCTCTGGAGGCGTCGGAGGGCCAGGGCCAGGCGTTTGATATCCCCCAGGACGCTGAGGCCAAGCGGGGGTTCTCGCAGGTCAGCCTCCGTCAGGGCCAGCAGGCTGGCACCGTCCAGGCGGTGCTGAGTACACAGCAGCTCCACATACTCTGCAAAGCCCTCCTCTCTCAACCACCTGGCGACCTGCTTACAGCTCCAGCTGTTCACACTCACTTGGGAGGGCGCCATACCTCCCACTGAGAGAGAGAGAGAGACAGAGAGAGACAGAGAGAGAGAGAGGGAGATGGGGAGGAGAGAGAGAGAGAAACAACATGACAATGACATAATTTAGAAAGACTCAGATTAAAGACTCACACATTGTGTTTCACTGTGTAATCTGGGTCTGTAAACTCTCAGAGAATTAATCTGCTGCCTTGTTAAGAGCTGCCTGACACATTTTGCTAGTCACTAAGGTAACACTATGGTGATCATATTCTTACCGTTATCAAATTCAGTCAGGACAGTTACAGTAGGGTGTTGTAGTCTGTAATACCCAGGGCACTGGACCACAGCTTACTGGCTTTATCAAAACAAACTGACCAAACTCCACTCTAAACTCTAACCCAATCCAAATTGAAGTCTTTGACAGTTTACTGATGAAGGCACTGCGTGTTTGTCATTGTTGCAAGTGAATAAACAAACAGCAATGCAGTAGCCAAGCCACTAAAGATGCACTCTTGCAATCAATACAGAGAGCAACAGTACTGTCAGTGCCATTCTCTCTCAGTCTCGGTCAGAGTTCTTTAGAGAGCCAGCCTATACACGAAGTAACAGAATAAGAATAGCCTACTTATTTAAGTGTATCACCATGCATACGCACTGCTAAGCCAGGGGCTAGCTATATATGCATCTAGAATGTTAGAATTGCGACAATGATAAGATAGCTATGTAAAAAACTGTAAACATTACCACAGAACTCAGTCAGAACCTCAGCTTTTCCTCTGTGGCTGAAGGCTTTAGCTACTAGTGAAACATCCTTCCATCATCCTCCCCACAGACCTTTAACCTGCTGATAACAGCCAGCTCACCACAGCTGAGTGCCTGAACCCATAGAGGCAGGACTAACAGCTGAATAAACCCTCCTGCTGCTTACAACCACTGATAGAGGTAGGCCTACACATTGAACAGCAGACTCAAGTACACATTACACAACTAGGCAGTTACATTCATATCAGTGATCCAGGAGAGAACTGTGGACCTTTAAACTGAGATTGGACTTATCAATGAATACAGGTTCTGCTAAAAAAAAGAAAAAAAGAACAATCCACCCAGATGGGAATCACACAGCACGTGTGTGTGTGTGTGTGTGTGTGTGTGTGTGTGTGTATAAAGTAAAAGATTACAGCATTTGACTTGCAAAGTCAGAGTATGGAAGTAAAGGATATTCCTGTATTGGAGGGTTTCTAGAGTCCTTCTCAACGCTCTACCCACATATCACTCTGCGAACCACAAAATAAAAACAGGAATATCCTCTTAAAAGGAATCTTTTCAAGATGATTTCCTATTTCTTATCAAAGATTTGACCAGTGGTGGAATAATACTGTAGACCCTGCCAAGGTTGCCCACGGTTGGATTGCAAACAGGAATTCGGGTTTATCATGCAATGTTCACTGGAGTAAATCCCCCAATGATGCTGGGAGTAGATTTTTCACTTTCAAATGTATGGCAAACATAAACCCTTGATAGCAAAGTTTAACAAAGGGCAGTTCTGTGTAAAAGGACCCATGAGGACCAAAATGTGAAATTTCTTTTGGTATATTGAAAAAAAGGACACCGAGAACCACAAATGCCATTAAATTAAACCATTACATGACAAAAACATTAAATCAGGAGTTTCAAAGGCAGATTTATGTTTCTTGTGTTATGTGAGTTTTTTTTTATCAATTACCCTTTTTAAGATTTATATAAGTTGATCAAAAAAAATAAACATTATTATATTGATGAGAGTGTCTATTGTGTATCTCTAACTTTGTGTCATAATGTAAAGAATGACATTCAAATCCAGAAATTATGCATTTCTTTAGGGGACCCATACAGTCATTCTGTTATCAGCGGGAATCCATTTCACTTACTGTTGCTCAACAAACAAGAGAGATATTTTCAAACTCAAGGTATCATAGGATAGCACTCTTTCTGCAGACATATTTGAATCTTAATTTGGAGCAGGTATTTAGCAGAATTTTGGGGAAATGTGGTTACATAAAAAACTCAGGGAGATTTTATGCTCTTCACAAAAATAGCCTACACTTCTGCCACCAAAAAACTGAATTTTAAAAAATAATATACAAGTAGGCCTGTCATGTGCAGACACACCCAATCTACTCCTAGAAAAGTTTCTTTATTGTCTGCAACTGTGTGGGAAGGATCATACGAATCTTAGGGGACACCAGGGATCCAAGACTTGGGATCAGTTTTTGGTAATCGATTAAATGATGGTTACTAGGGCCAATTAGTCGACTAATTAATTAATTAATTGACCCCACACTGCGGTGCATAATATCAAGCTCCGACAAGCCAATACCACCGACAATGCATCTCAATTATATGGAGTGTCGCGTCGGAGCTACTATTCTGTCAGGTTGGAGGCGAGGAAAGAGAAGACGAAGGAGCGTACAGTCATACTGAAATACAGTGCAATGGCATCAAGTTGATTAATCTGACATTGCTCGCATGTATGTAGCTAAAGCACTTACCGAGACTACTGTCACTCACAACTATTACAGGACCGTGTCACATGCGTGTCCTCTGCCTGCGTGGCTTGACTGGGGAGATAGACATTTGTCTCTGAATCGCCAACATGCTTCTGACAACCAGCCAGTCGGCAACTACAGTCAGGTAAACAGGAAGAAAGCATAGGAAAAGAGCTTAATGAAGAGGGGCTAGTCGCAGGGGAGCAGGCCTTTCATGTATTATATTTATCTACACTGACATCTGCTGGTCAAATGGGAACATGGGAGAAAATAAAATGTCTTTATTTAATAACATTACCGATGATTATCTTCAAAAGACATAATCATATGTGCAGGTTTAGGGAGTTACATTTGCCATACTCAAGCCTGTGTGCAAGTGAAAGCAGATGTCTGAAGATGTTCAGATGTCTGAAGCACAACTGCACCACCACCTGAGCAAGTCAGTCATGCTGTTAGAGCTGCAGCACTGCAGAGCAACAAGGGTGTTTACGTTCCAAAGATTTTGGTAAGGAGGTAACAACATTGTTTATATTAGGGCAGAGTTTCAAAGTTCAAATTACCAGTAAAGGACTGGTTTCAGCCACCGTAGCAGGTGGTAAGTGATTTAGGAGAGGTACTGTAGGTGACTTTGAGCAGAGATGTGTTTGTGAGACAGTGGATTTGGGACAGAGGTGTGTGAGAGAGTCCATCTCGAGAGCAGTTGGAGGAGGTTATACACTCAGCTCAGCACTCCTGTCGTCATGGAGATGAGGTGTGGCCGAACCGATATTGGGGAAATAGTGAGTGTTGGTGGTGATGTTTGTGTTCTTATATTGCGCAGTGTCCCCTGACAGGTAAGGATACTGACCACACACACTCACACACACATGCACGCACACACACACATGCAGGAATACATTCTCATAAAACACAAACACACACACACACACACACACACACACACACACACACACACAAACTGCAAGAAATGTTTGTGCAAAAATCCTCATACAGTGCTCATTATCCAGTTTAGAGAATGAATCACACAGTTTCATACAATGTTACTCTACAGTACTCTACAGTACCACAGCACTGTACCACAGTCAGAGTCAGTCACCATCAGTTCTGTACCACACAGTCACCAATCAAAGTACTGAACAATGACACGCTCTGTCGTATCACCTCCCTGACCCCTGTCCCCTGACATGACCTCAGCGATGACAGTGTGACATACTGTCTTTTCTTTAGCTTGAGAGCGAGAGAGATAGAAAGAGAGAGAAAAAGAGAGAGAGGTAGTTTATAGTAGCCTAGCTTCCCTAAGAGAGAGAACAGGCTGAACTTAGAGCTAAATTGGGGAGCAACCAGCTTCCAGAGAGCCACCTGCTCATGTCCCTCACACACTCACACACACACACACACACACACACACACACACACACACACACACACACACACACACAGTCAACGGGGAAGAGAAGTCTGTCAGACCGATTGTAACCATCAGAGGAGAATGTCAGCCAGAGATCAGCAACAGGACCTGGTGGTCATTAAAGAGCTGGAGTTAATCTTGGATTCCTGCAAACTGGAGCTGACGCCAGTAGACGAGGTCTGGCCTAACCTCTACATAGGAAACGTGTGAGTGTCTCGAATATTTCTATATTATCTCTGGTCTAATACACTAAACTCTCTCCTGTCCTGCCCTTTCAGTTTCTCACACAGTCATTTTCATTACAGGCTGTTACTGGGCAGTTCTTCTGCAGGTTATTTCTGGTCACACAGTTATGCAATCTGACATGTTTCACTCTTTTCTCTCTCTCTCTCTCTCTCTCTCTCTCTCTCTCTCTCTCTATCTATCTATCTCTCTCTCTCTCTCTCTCAGGGCCATAGCCCAAAACAGAGGTGCGTTACAGAAGCTTGGCATCACTCATGTTCTAAACGCAGCTCACTCTAAGCAGGGCAGCATTGGTGACCAAAGTTACTACGGTAACGCATGTGTGTACTGTGGCATCCCTGCTGATGACTCCACCCACTTTGACCTGAGCTTATACTTCAGACCTGCTGCAGACTTCATACACAAAGCCCTGAAGACCAAAGATGGTAGCTGCTTGGCTGTTTATGTGTGTGTGTGTGTGTGTGTGTGTGTGTGTGTGTGTGTGTGTGTGTGTGTGTGTGTGTGTGTGTGTGTGTGTGTGTGTGTGTGTGTGTGTGTGTGTGTGGCCTGAAGACCAGAGACATCACTCCCAGCAGCAGTACTGCAGACATTGAGTTTTCTTATTAAACTCCTCTCTCCCTCCCTTATCTCCCTCCGTCCCCTCTGCCCTTTCTCCCCACTTTCTGTGTCCAGGAAAGGTGTTGGTGCACTGTATCATGGGCATGAGTCGCTCGGCAACACTGGTCCTGACGTTCCTGATGCTGCATTGTCGTCTCTCACTCCGCACTGCACTAAAACATTTGATCCAGAGACGTGCCATCTACCCCAACAGGAACTTCCTGTCCCTACTCCTCAACCTCGACACACAGCTCACACGCAACAGAAGACTGTGTCCTCTCCTATGATACCTCAACTCTCAGCCCTCTTCCTCTCTCCATCTTTCTTCTCCTCCACCCTCTCGTTCCATCTCACCTCTCACCCAACTCCACGTTTCACACACAATCCGTTGTAAATACTGACTAATAAACTATAGTTGTAGGAATTGTACATACAGTAATATACAACCTGGTCCTGATCGTAGGGTGTAGTATACTGTGTTATGGTGAGGATAATGCACTCATAGTATTTATTCACATGAAGACTAATATGCAGACCACCATATAATATGTCCTTAAAATGTTTTCAGACTGTTGACATGTTGATGAGTTTTGTACATACTGTGCATGTGTCTTGAATTGTGAATACCCAGTAAATATTCAATTGTTATCACATGAATTCATTTGTTCTGTCATCAGATTGATTGACATACAGTATGATTCAGTATTACAGTACATAGTCTATAGTGCAATCTGATTTCATTTCAGTATGTTCAACATGATTCAAATAAACGCACACGCGCACACACGCACACACACACAAAGAGTCTCAGCTGTCTATTGAGTTCCCCCCCATGATGTGATGGGGGGGAACTTGATGCTGAGACTATGATGCTGATGACTTTTACAGAGTTTAACATGGCTAATGATTTTATTAATTTCTATTATGTAATGGTAAATAATACTGTACACGAGTGTAGACAAGTCCTGTTCAACTAAAAATAACTGTAGCATAAGTGAAAAAATGGGTTAGGGTTAGGGAGCTGAGAAGGGAAGAAGTCAAGGACTTCAGTCACATTGACCAGTGAAACACCATAAAGCAAGACAGGAAAGAAGGAGATAAGTACAAATGTTCATAGAGGAAATAACTTTCAACAGGTGACTGGTTTCATGTCAGGTTGAGTTAGACTGTGTGTGTGTGTGTGTGTGTGTGTGTGTGTGTGTGTGTGTGTGTGTGTGTGTGTGTTGTGTGTGTGTGTGTGTGTGTGTGTGTGTGTGTGTGTGTGTGTGTGTGTGTGTGTGTGTGTGTGTGTGTGTGTGTTGATTCTCTGGGCTGAGCTGCATATTGTGGAGGTCAGGGCTTGAAGATCAGTGGCCTAAAAATATCATCTTAAACACAGAGCCTGAGAGGGCAGTCACCATTCCAGCTGCTCTGCTCTACTCGGCATATACACACACACTCTCTGCCAGTCCACACTCTGTACAGAGAGAACAGCCAAGAACAGACGCGATCAGCTCATTGGTGACTCAACACACACCCTCAGCCCAGTGAAGATCCACAGCCAGCCAGAGAGTGCCTGTACACACACACTCCAGCCCAACAGACAGGGACGCTGCACTCCAGTCCAGTGTAGAGAGAGGTAAGTACTGTCTCTGTATTGGCTTTCACATCTTCAAGACAGCATACCAGCACACAGCATACTAAACCTAACCCTGAAATATCAGAAATATCTATCAGAAATAAAGCCAAAACCTTAGACTTACCATAAGCAACAGATTGTAACATCATTAAAAAGAAAACACTGGTGAGTGCAACGATTGCAAACAGGCTGGCAGGCCAAGGAAGACTTCTACAGTGGATGACTGAAGAACGCTCATCATAATTAAGAAAAAAACCCAAACAACTGTCCCACAGATCAGAAACACTCTCCAAGAGCTAGGCATACATGTATCAGAGACTACCAAAGGATCTGCCCAAGATTTACAGCATACCACCTCATCTGTGAAACATGGTGGAGGGGGTGATGGTTTGGGCATGTATAGCTGCCACAAGAACTGGCTAACTTGTCTTAATTGATGATGTTACTGCTGACAGCACCAGCAGGATATATTTTTAAGTGTACAGAAACATCTTGTCTACTCGAGTACAAGCAAATGCCTCCTAACTCATTGGATGGCATTTCAACATGCAGTAGGACAATGTCTCCAAACATACTGTCATAGCAACTAGGTAGTTTTTTTCAGGGCCAAAAAGTGGAAAGTTCTTGACTGGCCAAGTCAATCTTCAGATTTAAGTCCAATTGAACATGCATTTCATTTCCTGATAATAAGATTTTAGGCAAAAAGACCTCACCAAACAACAACTGAAGGTAGCTGCAGTACAGGCCTGGCAGAGCATCACCAGAGAAAATACCCAGCATCTGGTGGGGTCAATGGGTCGCAGACTTCACACAGTTATTGCATGCAAAGGATTGTCAACCAAATTCTAAACATGAGTGCTTTATATGATTTTTTTTAATATGGTTCACTGTGTGATGGGCCGGAGTAGGTCTGCATCGCTGGTCCTGGCATACCTGATGGTCAAGCAAGGGTTAACGGTGGTGGACGCCATTGAGCATGTGCGACATTTATATGAAAAAAAAAAAAAAAAAAAGACTGCCTATGGTCCCTGGTCTGAGCATTGATTACTTTATCTTATGATGACTGATAGATAGATGATTCTCTTGCTTAAACAAATGTATTTGTTGTAAGTCACTTTGGATAAAGGCGTCTGCTAAATGCCATAAATGTAAATGTAAATGTGAATAGTGAACCCAATCTGAAAAAAAATATTTGGAGGGCACTGTATTCTCTAAGACACTGGGGAAATCTCCATGCTTAATTTCACTGGCTTTCACAAATATAGGATTTACAGCACTGACCTGTATGTGGTTTTTGAAACACAGGACAGACACTAGAAAAACATGTGTTATGACCACAATACTGTTATAGGAGAACTCCATACACTGACTTATGTAGATGAGAACTGTAAAGGAATGATGGTTAAAGTAATAAGATTATCATAGTGCTGTTGCCTCACTTGTAGGTCTGCCCTGCTACTGCTGAAAACTAAACTGTTCATTCAGAGACCAACTGTTGCACCATCCAATCCAACACTGCTCGACACCTGCCTGGGGAGCAGCCCTAAATAACAGTGGGTAGAGGATAGACAGCTGTGGGTCTGGGTCGGGAGGGGAGAGCAGAGGTGAAACATGTCTGTGTGCGAGGTGAAGCCCAGAGGTAGGAACCCATACACCACGGTGCGGGTGGACCCAGACAGCGACTACGCCACACCAGGAGCACTGGAGCTGGAGCAGCTGTTCTGGACCGGCGCCGGAGCTCAGTATACACACGTCAACGAAGTATGGCCCAAGATCTACATAGGAGACGAGTGAGTACACATACAAGGCCTGACTCGAACTGAACAATTCAAATGTACCTAGATGATCAAATCAACCATTATCATGGAAAGTTTGTTACAAGCATGCCTTGGAACCAGAATGTCAGATGTTACTCCTCCCATTAGGAAAACTCCCATAGGTGGTCAAAATATAACAACTGGTGTGTGCAGGACAGTTCAGATCTTTACTGTGTGTGTGTGTGTGTGTGTGTGTGTACACACAGGAAGACAGCCCTGGAGAGGCCTGGTCTGGAGGAGATGGGTATAACACACATCCTGAATGCGGCAGAGGGGAAATGGAATAACGTATTGACAGGTCCAGAGTACTACAAAGACATGAACATAAAGTACTATGGCATTGAGGCTGATGATACACCCACCTTCAATCTCTCCCCATACTTCCAGCCTGCTACCCAGTTCATCCACCATGCACTCAGCAACCCACAGAGTACGTACAGAGAGGGAGAAAGCTTGTGAGTGTTCATCTTAACTGGATTAACAGTAACACGAGAGGTGTGGTGACTACAGGACTCAGCTCAAGATTCAAGATTCAAGATTTCTTTATTTGTCACGTGCATACAAGTATACAGTGAAATGCAAAAGTGACAGTGCCACAGAGTAGTGCAACAACACAATAAGTTTTAAAATACAATAAAATAAAAATAGAAGTACTAAAAAATATACAGTATGGACAGTATAAACAGTATAAACAATATGAACAGTATAGCCAGTAAGCAATATAAATAGCAGATGGATGATTATGTGTGTGCATATGTGTTAGAATGACAGTGCATGTGTGAGTGACTTGAGGGGGGCACTGGTGGGGTCATCGTTGACAATTCTGATGGCATGGGGGAAGAAACTCAGTCTTAGCCTCTCTGTTTTTGCTGCATGACAGCGGAGGCGTTTTCCTGACGGCAGCGGCTGGAACAGTCCATGTTTCGGGTGGTGAGGGTCCTTCATAATCCTGTATGCTCTGGTCCTACACCTCCTGGTGTACAGGACATGGAGAGGGGGGGTTGGAGCTCCCATGGTCTTTTCTGCCAGGCGTACCACCCTTTGCAGAGTTCGCCTGTCCTGGGCCGTGCTGTTACCGTACCAGACGGTGATGTTGCCAGCCAGGATGCTCTCCACAGCTCCAGAGTAGAAGGACTGAAGGATCCTCCGGGAGACTCTGAATTTCCTCAGTTGCCTGAGATGGAACAGGCGCTGCCTTGCCTTTCCCACCAGAGAACTGATGTGGGTAGTCCAGGTCAGGTCTTCTGAGATGTGGACTCCCAGGTATTTAAAACTGCTCACCCTGTCCACAGCAGTCCCTCCGATGTCCAGCGGTGTGTAGGCCCTTAGTTGTTGTGCTCTCCTGAAGTCCACAATCAGCTCTTTTGTCTTGGAGACATTCAGGATGAGACTGTTCTCCTGACACCAGAGTGACAGGTCCGCCACCTCGTCCAGGTAGCCTTTCTCATTGTTATCTGAGATCAGCCCCACCACGACCGTGTCGTCCGCAAACTTGATGATGGAGTTTTCGCTGGACTTAGCCACACAGTCGTGGGTGTACAGGGAGTAGAGGAGGGGACTAAGGACACAGCCCTGGGGGGACCCTGTGCTCAGTGTGAGTGAGCTGGAGGTGTGTCTACCCACCCTGACCACCTGTGGCCTGGCCGTCAGAAAGTCCAGGATCCAGGCACACAGGGGAATGTTCAGTCCTAGACCAATCATCTTATCAGCCAGTCTGGTGGGGACTATGGTGTTGAACGCTGAGCTATAGTCTATAAACAGCATTCTCACATAGCCCCCCTTCTGCCTGTCCAGGTGGGAGAGAGTGGTGTGGAGGACCTGGGAAACTGCATCGTCTGTAGATCTGTTTGGTCTATATGCGAACTGCAGTGGGTCCAGGGTCGGAGGGAGGGAGGAGCAGATGTAATCCTTAATCAGCCTCTCGAAGCACTTCATGACCACTGAGGTTAGAGCCACGGGTCTGTAGTCATTCAAGCAGGCTGGGGAGGTGATCTTGGGCACAGGGACGATAGATGATCTTTTAAAACAGGTGGGAACTACTGAATTAGCCAGTGAAAGGTTGAATATAGTGGTGAACACAGGAGCTAGCTGGTTAGCACAGGTCTTAAGTACTCTCCCAGGTATGCCATCCGGGCCAGCAGCCTTCCTAGTGTTCACCTTCAGCAGAGCCCTCCTCACGTCGTGTTCCGACAGCTCATTTAAATGTTAGCCTCAAGTTTCTGTTGGGGGGTAGAGAGAGTAGAGGGACAGTTTGCTTTTAGAAGCTGATGGATATCACAACATTTTAAGGCTACAGTACGTGTGTGTGTGTGTGTGTGTTCCAGATAAGGTGCTGGTGCACTGTGTGATGGGCCGGAGTAGGTCTGCATCGCTGGTCCTGGCATACCTGATGGTCAAGCAAGGGTTAACGGTGGTGGACGCCATTGAGCATGTGCGACAGCGGCGCTGCATCCTGCCCAACCGTGGATTCCTGATACAGCTCAGAGCCCTGGACATATCACTGCAGGAGGAGAAGCTCAGAGACCAGAGAGACACACACCAATAACACACACACACACACACACACACACACACACACACACACACAAAGGCTCAGGACAGCCTCAGGAGAAGAGACACCAGAGGCAGAGCAACCTTAACACAGAGAATAATGGAGAAAATATCATACAAAGTTCATGCTTACTCTGCCTTTGAGTTGTGTCTCATCAACAAGGCATTGGTTGGCTAAAGGTTCCTCTCCATTGGTCAGGAGTCTGTGTGAGACATTCTCTCTTGATCTATATTGGTGTATAAAGTGTCATGTTTATCTATATTATGTTTGTCATGATCAACATATTCTCAACCATACCGTTGTGTTTGTAATGAAGTTGTACAGTATTTAAAAATCAGCTATCCATGACTTTTTATTAATATCTTCATACACATAAGTCTTAAGAGACTAGGACAGTGAGCTACCATGGTTAAAGAACAAGCAGCTGTGGTGCTATAGAGAGAAAACCAAACTCAGTGTTTATGATCAATACTTTTATCAGTTTTGTCAGTTTGAGGAATCACACTGAAACATACAGTTGTCCTGCATGACCACCAACACAACCACACTTGAGAGAAGAGAGAGGGGAGAGGAACACACTTCTCCCCTCAACCTCTGCAGGTCCCTGCACACAGAGTCCATGTTTTAGAAACAAAACATTTGGGCAATGAAAGACAAAAGGCACACAGTTCCTGGTGACTTAGTGCACACCTGATCTGGGACTGTCCTGCTACAAATTAGCTCATACAAATTAGTGTACTATACATTTCCTTCAGCATTGGAAACACACTCATCATCTTGAATCTATTTTTAATAGAAATATTTTGTACAACAGACATTTAACCCACATTGGACTGTGTGCAAAGGCCTTTACACATTTAGAAAGTGTGTGCTTTAAGGAATCTATTTGGTTTAACACACAGAAACAACACTGGCCTACAAAAACATTTGAGCTTAAATAAGCTGTCAGTCATAATCAATTAATCAATTAATAAAAAAAACAAATCAAAATGGTACTGCACATCCCTATCAATGCAGTATCTTTAACATTCCCTAACAGAGCAATTTCACTGTTTAATCTTCTGTATAGTAATGTCCTCTATCAAATGACAGAATTGTGCTGTAGCTCTGCCCCCAGGGTGAGGACTCAAGGGACTCCTCTATCCATGTGTGTGTAAACATGAGTGTTATTAACAGAGTCTGTCTGGGGGGGGCAGTGTCTGAGCCACACATACAGTGCCTACATTAGTTTGATGTTGTATGGCTAAATTTGTAGATAAAGCTTTTTTAATGGGTTTTGATTTCAGGCTGTACGACAAATATAGTAACTATTTCAAAGGGATATTATGACTTTCTATAGGCACTGTATATAGACCAACTGCAGGCAAATTATCCTCCATGTCTGCACAACACCCCATAACAAAAACATTCTAATACAGTTGGAATTATATTATAATTATAACTCTGTCTCTGAGCTTTTGATGCCAACATTTAGAATTCATAATCTTAGTTGGCAGAATTCTGGACAGTGTGGCCTTATAGTGGCCCCTAGAGGAAGACGAGAAGAACAGGCACATAAGTCTGGATGCAGGCAGACAAATACTGGTGGACACATACTGTAGATGGATGGATAGATGGATGGATAGATGGAGTTGATTAAGAAAATGAAGGTTTGGTTAGTTTCGTAGTTGAGGCAAGGGGAGATGATGTTGACAGGGTAAGGGTTAGCGGTGTGAGGGTGGGTTTCGGGTTAAAGGTCATAGGTTAGGAGTCCTCAGTGGAAGTCTGGTTTTTCAGGGAAGGTGCAGCCGGCTCGTCTGATGATAACGTTGGCAGCATAGTGTCCCGCTTTCACACACTGATGCAATGCCTTCTCCTGGACCAACTCAGACAGGAACCCTGCAGGAGAGGCAGACCTGTGTTAGCTACATACAACAAACAGTCCCTGCTGGTGACACCATTGAGTCTCTCTCACTGACAGACATGCACGCACGCACGCACACACACACACAGACACACAGACACACACACGTTACCTCCTACGAAGGCATCTCCGGCTCCATTCGTGTCCACAATATCCTTCTGGTCAATCTTCAGCACCGGGAAAGACTCCACCTTGTCACCTACACACACATACACACATACATTTAGTTACTATTCCTTCTTAGTGTTTCTCTATGCGTGCATGCATGTGTGTGTGGTTACCTTTGGTCATGATTGTTCCGTCTTTCCCCTGAGTGAAGACTACTATCCTACTTCTCTTCATGTTGACTTTGGGCAGAGCTTGGGTCTTCTTAGCAATCTCCTCGATGTCCTCAGTCTACAGAGAGACACAGACAGAGACACACACACACAGAGAGAGAGAGAGAGAGAGAGAGAGAGAGAGAGAGAGAGAGAGAGAGAGAGAGAGAGAGAGAGAGAGACACACACACACACACACACACTGAGTAACACGGTTACAACCAAACTGCACAACACACATGTGAGTGTGGTATGACCAGATCCCTTACCTCAAAGCCTTGCTCTTTTGCAAAAGTGGCTGCCTCCTGAAAAAAACATAAATGAGCCATTAGAGTAACTGTTTGTTTGTCTATCTATGTATCTGTTTGGGTGGCTGCTAAAACACTGCTCATGCTCTGATGTGAATCAACACTGCTGACATTGTTTGTATGTGTGTGTGTATCTAGCCCGCCTCACCGTCTCATTGCCGAACAGTACGTCCACATAGGGCATGACCTCCATAAGTGCGTCTTTGAAGAACTGAGAGATGAAGGGAGCAGAGAGGTTCAGACTGAACACCTTGTTGTTGTCAGATGCGTGTTTGGCCACTCTCAATATGGACTCCAGAGAAACAGTCAGGAAGAAACCCTTAGAGGATAAAAAAACACAGCCCATTATAACCTGCAATTACACTACATAACTTCACATGGCTTGTTATAACACAGCACAGCCTGCTATAACAACGTTAGACAGGATTCAACACTGCATGTTTTTTTCATACAACAATCGAAAATAGTGCCCTCACAACGACATTGTGTACTTTGTAGTGTAATAAAGAGTGTACTCACAGCAATGTAGTAGACTTTGGCTTTTTCCACTAGCTTCCAGTTCTCCTCCAGGTCCAGATGCTTGTCCTTCTTATAACAGTTAGCAGCAGCCAGGTTAGCAACCAGAGACCTGGGAGAGAGAGAGAGACAGGGAAAAAGTGAGATATGGGGTTGCATTAGGGAGGTGGCCTCTGTGTGTGTGTGTGTGTGTGTGTGTACCTGTTGTCTCCAGTGATGCAGGCAGCACAGGTCCCAGTAGGCTCCTCCTCCTGTTCATAGTAGTGGGCGTCGACATGTGACTCCTCAGCCTTCTCCTTCAGAATCTTCCCGAAGCGGTCAATGCCAATACAGCCGAAGAAAGTACAGACCTTATGGGGCTCCTGGATCATCCACTAGAGAAGACAGCAACAAAGGCTCTAATTCACAGCCAATGGATTGGACTACAAACCGCCTCTGACTTTTAGAGTGAGTTAGACTGAGATAATGTGGTGTGTAGGGAGTTAGGCCATGCCTGAGACAAACATGCAGTGTAGCGAATGAGGGTGTATGTGGTTGTGTGTGAGTGTGTGTGGTTGAGTGTGAGTGTGTGTGGTTGAGTGTGAGTGTGTGTGTGTGTGTGTGTGTGTGTGTGTGTGTGTGGTTGAGTGTGAGTGTGTGTGAGACCTGAGCGATCTTCATAGAGTTCTGAGTAGCTCCTCCAGCATGGTACTCCACTTTAAACTTCTTAACAATCTCCTCAAACCTGCAGACACAAAGAAAGACGCTAAGTGAGAACGTCATAAAACGTGTGTGTGTGTGTGTGTGTGTGTGTGTACAGAGAGAACAGGGCAGAGTGGTAGTGCAGAAAGATAAACTAAGAAGAACTACAACATGCTGTAAACAGGATATTACATTTAGGATATTTAGCAGACGCCTTTAACCAAAGCAACTTACAAGAAGTACATTTGTCTAAAGTAAGTGAATCATCTATACATCAGTCATCATAAGAAAAACAAACCTATGCTAGGACCAGGGGCCATTGGCAGTCACAATGCTTTAATTTATTTATTTTATTTACAGTAGAGAAACTGTACAGGGGAGTAGTGGGGATGAAGAGGTCAAGGGACAGTCAAGATATAGCCTGAAGATGGGTCTTCAGTCTACGGCGGAAAATAGGTAGTGACTCTGCTACGGATATGAGCCTAGCAGCTGCCCAGAACAGTTCAGTCAGGGACAGAGAAACACCTCTTTACACTGACCCACAGATTTATTCCTAGAAAGGCTATCAGCTGAATTTGAATTCATACATTCAAAAGTTTTGAGCCATGCACATACGATTCTACCCAGCAGGGGGCAACATTGCCTCATTCAGGTATAATATGAGCTGGGCCACTTAACACTTTGCAATCATTCATTGGATTTGAGAAACTTTGTATTTTTTTTTAAATATAGCTGCTTTATTGCCTCCACAAAGATAATGTGTGTGTGTGTGTGTGTGTGTGTGTGTGTGTGTGTGTGTGTGTAGGAGGCACGCCACCACCACTGGGGACTAACAGCCCCAACCCCTGCTGCTAAGGTCCTGAGACAGAAACAGAGGTTGTAGAGAGACATCTGGGAGGAAAGGGGAGTGGCCACAGCACTCAATGGCACTGTTCCAATAATTCTTAATCAGCCTGATGCTCTATTGGCTGAGAAAGCATAGGAGCCAATCGTACACCTCTGGCCAACAACACTGCTGGTCTGGATTAGTCGATTTAATGTAACAAATCATTTCACAACCTCAGCATTTTCCTCCAATCACTCAACAGTTCATTTGCAGCCTAAATGAAAACAGGGTAACGTCATAGCTGAGGTAAGAAAGAGCCACCGCAACATCTACACTCCCCTCCAAGCACCAATCACACACTGACCTGTGCTGGGCTAAGAGAGGGCTGGGTAGATCATCAAGAACAACAGCCATCCCAGTCACACCCTGTTCTCACTGCTTCCATCGGGACACAGACCCGGACTTCTACCCTCAGGACATTAGACTAACCCCACACAGTGCATTTCGTTGCACTGTATACTTGTATATGATATAATGAACTTGAACTTGAACTTGAACTTGAACACACACACACACACACACACACACACACACACACACACACACACACTCTTATCTGTTCAAATGTTTGCTTTCTCCCTCAAACTGCACTCTGTCTCAGAGGGAATGGGAGGTGAAGCCTCCTGCTATGCCATTGGCTGAGGCTGGCTTTCTGTGCTGAGCCTCCTGATCTTCCATTGGCTAGTTGTGAGGAAATGAGGGTGGTTGTGGTGAGTTCTAGAACACGGCTGTTCTGACTGGGCCACTCTCGACCAAAGGGGAGCTCAGCCAGCTTGGTGTGAACTCAGAGACATGATGTTTCTCCGACAGAGCCTAGCTCTGTATCATCCATCTGACATAATCATCCATCTGCTGTTTATATTGCTTACTGCTTATACTGTTCATATTGTTTATACTGTTTATAGTGTCCATACTGTATATTTTTTAGTACTTCTATTTTTATTTTATTCTATTTTAAAACTTATTGTATTGTTGCACTACTCTGTGGCACTGTCACTTTTGCATTTCACTGTATACTTGTATGCACGTGACAAATAAAGAATCTTGAATCTTGAATCTGAGACCACTGGGCTCTAGTGTCAACATGAACACGCAGCAGAGAGAAAACATCTTCATGAGACAGGAAAAGAATGCAAACAAAAGAGCAACATAAAACATGAGAAGAATATTCTATTGAGACACTGCTGTATAAAAACCCTGTTGCCGTTGTCAATGTATCTATAGTTGCATGAGAGGGGGAGATACCCACAGTTCTTTGTGTTTGTCCTCTGCCAGGATCTGGTCGTTGACCTTCAGTCCATATCTGAGAGGGGAAGGAAGAGAGATAGAGAGATAGATGGATAGAGGAGTTATGTGTCCACAAAGTAATTAAGGATAAGAGAAACATACCCCAACCAACAAAGTCTAGGTACTATTCACCTCTTGTATTAACAACACTGACACAGAAGTCCCCTCTGAGACCCAGGCTTATGCTCTGAGATTATTACACCCCCCCTTGCCTCTCCAGTTGATGAGGATCTGAAGGGGATTATGTGTTTTATACCCCAGCTCTGAGGATTTATTAGCTTCATCTACACACAGAGCAGTTTGTCCTAATACACAATACTGCACTTTGCATGTGGTCAGAGCTGCTGAGTCACTCACAGAGGGGTCAAATAGCACCAACAGGGTGGAGAAATACACCTGCAGACTTTTCAGTACACACTCATCAGAAGAAAAAAGAAATGAGACACTAGAGGAAAGTGAGTGGTGTGTGTGTGTGTGTGTGTGTTAGAGAGTGGTGTGTGTGTATGGGGAAGAGTGAGTGAGTTTGTGTGTGTGTTTATGGGGTAAAGTGTGGTGTGTGTGTGTAGGTGGTAGAGTGTGGTGTATGTGTGTGTGTGTGTGTGTGTGTGGGGGGGGGGGATAGAGTGTGGTGTGTGTGTGTGTGGGCGGGGGTAGAGTGTGGTGTGTGTGTGTGGGGTGGGGTGGGGGGAGTAGAGTGTGGTGTGTGTGTGTGTGTGTGTGTGGGGTGGGGGTGGGGGGGTAGAGTGTGGAGTGTGTGGGGTGGGGTGGGGGGGGGTAGAGTGTGGTGTGTGTGTGTGGGGTGGAGTGGGGGGGGGGGGTAGAGTGTGGTGTGTGCAACTGCCCCATTCAAAGTTTCTAAGCTGACTGGTTTCTAAGCTGACTGGTGTATATTGATTCTAAAAATATTGCAGTTTCTTTTAAAGACAAAGCCATGTTGCAGGATTGGTTCTAATCACACTTTAGTCCTGTTTTAGTTCTGTCTCAGATCTATGGGAGGTTTTACTCAAATCCAGGGTAAGCAAAAGACATTTACGCAAGTGGCCTGGGACTGGACTCAGAGCTGTTATCTAGTGGAGTCCTGGTCTCAATACAGCAGCCTCTTACACTATGTACAGCAGGGTTGAAGTCAACTCAATTTCAAATCAGTCAACTCTAAAAATAAATGTCACATATGAAATCATTGAATTGTAATTTGAATGTACCTAAATTTATTGAATTGAAATTCATTCGAGCCCAGTAAAGCTCTGAGTTTGGGTTCACCAAACCTGATCTAACTGTGATGTCATCACTTCAGAAAGATACGATCATGACATCTGTGGGGAGGGGACATGGAACTGTCCCAGGAGTGAGACATCTACACACTGTCATACTGTAATAACCAGTAATGTAATGTGCTTACTATGGCCATCTGTGCCAGGCTGCCAGTTCGTACACACACCAATGCCAGCCAAGACTCCACTGGCAGGACAGAGGTAGGAGACAGGGACAGGGAGGAGTGGGCAGGGGGCATAGTTTAGAGCCATACGTGGAATGGCAGGACTGTCAGCTCTACGTGTCAATACAGGACACTTCCTGCGACCCCCCCCCCCCCCTCCACCACCCACATGCACCCTCTCTAACACACACACACACACAGGTTTATTACTCTCTGGTGTCTGGCTGTTGGTTTAGTTCCTGACAGAGGCAGGAGGACTGAGCTGAGATCAGTAACAAAGAGACTAAGAGAGAGAGGGAGAATGAGACAGTGAAGCAGTAGGACCACAGAGTAGATGTGTAGCAGAACACCTGTGGTGATCTCAACAGTCAGCAAACCAAAGCATACAGACCCTGCACCCATGACTCACTTGTCCAGGAGGTCTTTGTCCACCACGGCTAAGATGTCCAAAAGAGGATTTCCCATCCCGAACAATGAATTAGGGCTGAAACACACACATATACACATTAAAATCCATCAAACCATCCCAAAAAGGCTCAATAAAAAATAATACAATCCCAATTTCCCTATGGAGATCACAGAGTTTAAAACAGTCTAGGCACATACACATATCCCCACTCCCCTTACAATTACTACTGGCAATGTGACCAGGGAAAACCTTAGTTCATGATTCATCACCTAACAGAATACAGAAATATAACACAGATGCTGAAGTCCTATTCAGCCATGCATATAATCATGTTATGGCACATTACACAGTGAGGGAACATCAGGACAGCAATGCCTGAGGGGGGGGGGGAGGGTAAATTGAGCACAGAGCTTGATTTTCTGGCACTTTGAGTCTTGTGATGCCTCTTAGCCAAAACAAGTTTCAAAACCAGGCAATCCTGGCTCTAACCTCCCCCTTCGAGACCCAATCAAATGAGAAAACTCAAAGAGAGAAACAATGTGGCTTTACTGCAAACACACATTCCAGCTTAAAGTAAGTCACTAATCTACAGTGGCGACTTCTCTACCGTCACTAAGGCATACATTACACATTTAGCTTTACAAACACACCCTAAGCTCTGCAGACACTAACTAGCATTAACACATGGCTTTATGCAGAGCTAATCCCATATGGAACATGGAACAATAACCATGAACCCTTCAGACTCCAATTCTCAAAGTGGAACACTATCAGATCTTTGGCGGAGACACTGTTTTAACACATGAAGCATATGTTAATGTGCCTCTAGGGAGGATAAATAAATAGTTAGCATCGGAGCAGGAGTGTGCGGCACTCTTTCTATCTTTTAGATAACATTAATACAACTATTATCTGTGTAGTTGACACACCACCCATGGTGTATTTTATCAATAGCACACATGAATCTTTATGATCATCCTCTCCATATGCTTGCTAATGATTACCAGCCCAAACTAACTAATACCACTGTACCAAACCATATGTAACCATCCCTTCAGCATCAGGCCATTCACAATGAAAATTTGTAAAAAAAAATAAAAAAAATAAATAAATAAAAAACAAAAAAATAAAAAAACGTGAAATTCACCCCCTCCTACATGTCAGTGTGTCCCTTACCTTGCGGCTGGCATGGTCTCTCTAATGGCAGTCAGTCAGTGTAACAGACCTGTTGACCGGTCTTATATCAGCCTAAAAAGGACTCTGCTTCCCAAACCTCCCAATTTCAGATCAGGGTGCTGCTGGATCGATTTTCTTGCAACCAGAGCCCCTCCTCTTAGGGCTGATCTGATTCGTTAAATTAAAGGAGGGAGGGGCACGATACACTGGCTACTTCTGTGATTGGTTAATTCCACTATTTTGGCTTCAGGGAACTCATTATTATGGTATTACATAACAACGTGAGAAGTGTGCCGCTATAATAATGGGGTTGAACCTGGGAGCACTCAGAATGTGGTTAGGACAATAGTCAATTACTTACTAATTTTGCAGGAGTGTCAGTCACACACCATGAGTTCTATTATCTAGACAGAGATTAGCAGCTTGGCAGAGAACCGGTATCTTAAGGCTACAGATGCATTTATTTACTAACTTTGAATATTGGAATCATTTTCAGGGTTCAGTCACAGAGTGTACAAGTTTCTGTTTTGGAAAATTAGCTTGCCTAACCGCAAGGTAAGCCTGTGAAGCAGCACCCCTTGTGACTCGACGGTGATTGAACGGAGCATAGTCAACTTTTGTTTAATCGAGGTCATTACTTCAAGGACTTTACCTTAACCTTGAGCGTCACCGTCCGAGAAGACTTGGGTGACAGACAGTAACGTTTACCTCACCAACCCTATTCTGACAGAGCCCCCCAAATGAATTTCGATTGACTGCGAATCTAGACATGTGACCGCCGCTACATAACAATAGACACGTGGGCTGCATCGGTAAATCCGCAGACCGGACTTTACACACTGAACCACTGTCCTCTGGATAACATCGAAACGATTTCCACGTGTAAAAGTAAAACATGCTATTGAATGATTATGTAGCTAAGCAAGCAACCACCTGCTGTTTGAATGCAGCATGGACGATCTTAAAAAACATTTTGGCCAGAGGCTACGCCAAGGAACTGTAAAGTCTCTGCACGTGCACAGTATTCAACTACAACCGCATTTGCAGCCAAATCAGAATGACCGGCACTGTGTGCTGAATGCAGCCACGCGAGCCAACTTCATACAATAAAAGAGAATACCCTCTTTGATACAGCTTCTAATTTTACCTGAGTTTGGTTGGTGTCTTCTTCTCGGTCTTCGCTTTCTTCTCTGACGAGAGTCGAGATTTCTTCGCTTTGGGTTCTCCTGAAGCCATGGTTCTCAAAAACAAGCTGCAACCACCTTGTACAAGGAGTGAGTTATCAAAGAGAAAGATAGCGTGGTGAGAGCGACGACTGCATGGATCAATGACAACACACCCACAACAGCCGGGAGCCAAGAAGTAGCTGTCCTCACACTGCGCCTGAGCAAAAACACAGGAACTTTGGACAGAAGTTGATAAATAAGTTGGTCGCGCATGCAACTTACATGTTTTCACTCATATAATTCGGTTCAATGTGTTGAATGTAAACTCAGAGTGTGTCGTGCTATTAGAGAGCATACTTGTGGATATTAAAACAGGCCGTTTACAGTGATCGTAGAGTTCTGCCATATTGCCACACACCAACATTCCAGCCACACTGTCCATCACAGAGTTTGAAGAGGTAACGTTCATTTCAATTTTGCTAGTTGTAATTGCTAATACATGTAACCTATTGATCACACATCACTTGTGTGAAAAAAATATTGACTGATTGTTTGGGAAGTGTACAATTAGATTGCTATACAGTAGCTGTCTGTACTTCACTCTGAGTTGACTGGCTAGGTGGCTAACTTTATTTTGTTATGACAGTCGACAGTGATGTAGCTAGTACTAGTAAACACGTGAGACAAAATACATTGACTTTTTGTATATTAAGCTGTTTGGCTGCACTGTAGAGTTTGTTATTTCTTGGTCAACGTTGGAAGTTTGTGTGCACACCTCGATAGCTGAGCATACTTTAATTAGTCAAAAGCCTGTAGGGTAGACTTTCATCAGATAAGTGGGTGAACAATGCATCCATTGGCGAGTTTCTCTGTTTTCTGTTGAAGAAGAGTTGTTAGTGCCTATGTATTTTTGATGAGGACGTGTATGCTTCACAAGACCACTAATTTCATCATCCCTAACTACTGTTATTCCATACAGAGTCAAGATGATCCACAGTCTGTTCCTCATTAATCCTTCAGGGGACATCTTCCTGGAGAAACATTGGAAGAGTGTCATCAGCCGTTCTGTGTGTGATTACTTCTTTGAGGCACGAGAGAAGGCCCTGGAGCCAGAAAATGTCCCCCCTGTGCTGCGGACCCCACACCACTACCTCATTAGCATCTACAGAGACAAGCTCTTCTTCCTGTCCGTCATCCAGACTGAAGTTCCTCCCCTGTTTGTCATTGAGTTCCTGCATCGAGTTGCAGAGATGTTTCAGGTCCGTCAGCAGTATCAGTTCAGTTTGTGTTAGTAGTGATAGATAGTACACAGAATGTTCTCTCTCTGCAGGACTCTGGTGAGTGTGTCTTAGTTGAGTGTGTGTTAGTTGTGTAAACAGAGCTTGGTGTGGTATCTGCAGGACTACTTTGGGGAGTGTTCTGAGGCAGTCATCAAGGACAACGTGGTGATAGTGTATGAGCTGCTGGAGGAGATGCTGGATAATGGGTTTCCCCTGGCAACCGAGTCCAACGTCCTCAAGGAGATGATCAGACCACCCACTATCCTACGCTCCGTCGTTAACACACTCACAGGTAAACAGGTAGCCTACCTCGACACCTACCTACTTACCTAACATTTATCTTACCTATCCATACCCTAGTCCATCCTATGATCTGTAGTCCCCACTCACAGGTAGTTTACCCCCTAACCCCTACTGCTCTACATCTACCCCAAGCCTACCTATCTACCTACCTATCCTATCCTTATTGATTATATATTGTAACCAAGACGTTTATGTGTGTGCATGTTCCAGGGGGCAGTAATGTTGGGGACACGTTGCCCACGGGTCAGTTGTCAACTATCCCGTGGAGGAGAGCTGGAGTGAAGTACACCAATAATGAGGCCTACTTTGATGTGGTAGAAGAAATAGACGCCATCCTGGACAAATCAGGTATCACCTTCCACCTACTTACTGTAGTAGATGAGATACAGAGAGTTTGGCCATTACAGCTTCATATATTTCCACAGTTGCCATGTTAGTGCCACTTGGGCATCGTTGACACTGACCAATAACATTAAACAGAACCTTTCTCTTTATATGACTTGTTCTGGTTGGTTTACAGCTATTAGAGATCCAGGAGATGAGGGTCAGGGACATGCGTAGGTTTAAAGGTTAATGTAAAGGTTAGTGTGTAGGTTTAAAGGTTAATGTAAAGGTTAGTGTGTAGGTTTAAAGGTTAATGTAAAGATTAGTGTGTAAGCCCTCTTCTGGTTGTGCAGGTACAACAGTGTTTGCAGAGATCCAGGGTGTGATTGAGGCCTGTGTGAAGCTCTCTGGGATGCCTGACCTCACACTCTCATTCATGGTGGGTCCCCCCCCCCCCCCCTCTCTCTCTCTCTGTCTATATTTGTGTGTGGCTCTGGGTTGGTCCAGTATAAATCGACTTGACACACTGAGTTTTGTGCTTGCAGAATCCTCGTCTCCTTGACGATGTGAGTTTCCATCCATGTGTGCGGTATAAGCGCTGGGAGTCTGAGCGTGTCCTCACTTTCATCCCACCAGATGGAAACTTCACACTCATGACTTACCACGTCAGCGCACAGAAGTAAGGACATCACCCTAAACCTTTACCTCCAAACACCTTACCCTGTCTTACCATGTCAGCCCAAGATGTGTTTTGCAGACAATGCCTTAGTGAGATAATGATTGAACAATGAGTGAATGAGTCTTAGTCCCTTGTGCCCCCTCTACCATTCCCCCAGTCTAGTGGCCATCCCAGTGTACGTGAAGCAAAGCATCAGTTTCTTCGAGAGCGGTTCTTGTGGTCGTCTGGACCTCACAGTTGGACCCAAGCAGACCATGGGGAAGACGGTTGAGGGAGTGATGATCACTGCACACATGCCCAAAGCTGTGCTCAGTGCCAATCTCACAGCCACACAGGGTACCTATTCCTACGACCCTGTTACCAAGGTAACCATAGGCCTTCCACCCTGTTACTTAACCTAAACTAGGTAAGCTGTTAACAATTCTAACTCCTAGACCTAACCCCCCCCCCCCCCCCCCCTCTCTCTCTCTCTCTCTCCTTTTTCCCTCTGCGTGTTGTGATAGGTGATGGTGTGGGACATTGGGAAGCTTAACCCCCAGAAGCTTCCTAACCTGAGAGGCAGTCTCAGTCTGCAGGCTGGAGCCCCGAAACCAGAGGAGAACCCCTCTCTTAATATCGACCTCAAGATACAACAGTTGGCCATTTCAGGTACCACTTAACCCAGCCATCTCTCAATTCATCTCTATAGCGTCCCTCATAACCCATCACCTTAGTTGACAGTAAAGTTGATGGTCTTTGGGGCAGTAATGCAGTATATAGTATTACCTCAGATTCTTACTTAACTCTGGCTGCATCCCAATTCTCTACTCTTCTCCTAAAGGTGTGCTCTAATTCACTCCATTGCATGGATTTCTAAGCATTGGATTGTTGTAAGCATGGGCTAGTGGTAGTTTCTACCATCTTTCTTACATCACCCCATTCCTTTTAAAACCATGAGGGGGAGTGAATTATAAGTGTAAATGTCATGGAGAATGGTAGAGAATCAGGCTGCAGCCATGGTCTTTACAGTGTTGTATGTCATGATAATATTATATTCTAAATCCCAATTTACACTCACCGGCCACTTTATTAGGTACACCTGTTCAACTGCTCGTTAACGCAAATATCTAATCAGCCAATCACAGGACAGCAACTCCATGCATTTAGGCATGTAGACATGGTCAAGACGTCCTGCTGAAGTTCAAACCAAGAATCCGAATGGGGAAAAAAGATGATTTAAGTGACTTTGAATGTGGCATGGTTGTTGGTGCCAGACGGGCTGGTCTGAGTATTTCAGAAACTGCTGATCTACTGGGATTTCCACACACAACCATCTCTAGGGTTTACAGACAATGGTCCGAAAAAGAAAAAATATCCAGTGAGCGGCAGTTCTCTGGGCGAAAATGCCTTGTTGATGCCAGAGGTCAGAGTAGAATGGCCAGACTGGTCCGAGATGATAGAAAGGCAACAGTAACTCAAATAACCACTTGTTACAATCAAGGTATGCAGAAGACCATCTCTGAACGCTCAACACGTAGAACCTTGAAGCAGATGGGCTACAGCAGCAGAAGACCACACCGGGTGCCACTCCTGTCAGCTAAGAACAGGAAACTGAGGCTACAATTCGCACAGGCTCACCAAAATTGGACAATAGAAGATTGGAAAAACGTTGCATGGTCTGATGAGTCTCGATTTCCGCTGCGACATTCAGATGGTAGGGTCAGAATTTGGTGTAAACAACATGAAAGCATGGATCCATCCTGCCTTGTATCAACGGTTCAGGCTGGTGGTGGTGTAATGGTGTGGTGGATATTTTCTTGGCACACTTTAGGTCCCTTAGTACCAATTGAGCATCATTTAAACGCCACAGCCTACCTGAGTATTGTTGCTGACCATGTCCATCCCTTTATGACCACAGTGTACCCATCTTCAGCAGGATAACGGGCCATGTCACCACGTCATGTCACCACGCGCCATGTCCACCACTATCCTTCCAGCAGGATAACGCGCCATGCTCACATGATGATGCTATCAGGTCAATATTGCCCAAAATTTCTGAGGAATGTTTCCAGCACATTGTTGAATCTATGCCACAAAGAATTAAGGCAGTTCTGAAGGCAAAAGGGGGTCCAACCCGGTACTAGCAAGGTGTACCTAATAAAGTGTCCGGTGAGTGTATAATATAATGCTTTTAGTTGGTTTGATTCAGATTATGTGTGTGTCATGTTTGATTTTGCTTGCAATATATAAAGATGTTTCCCTTGCATATGTTGCAGGATTGAAGGTGAATCGCCTTGACATGTTTGGGGAGAAGTACAAGCCCTTTAAAGGGGTCAAATACGTGACGAAAGCAGGAAAGTTCCAAGTGCGGACATGAGGAGTCACTCTTTTATAGGTCAAAGGTCAACTATCCAACGTGCCAAAAATATGGGTGAAAGGTGCAGCCCCCAGTGTCAACTCTAACATGCCTTTTATATCCTCCCCCTCACTGGCATTTATGAAAGAGCTTGCATTCTACTACAGTTATTTATTAAGTGTTACATTTGAATGGATGGAATGGAGTTGTTGGCCCGTAAAGGGAATAGTCTTTATAGCCATGTTCTGTCAGCAAAGTACAATCATCTCTCGTGTTGTATGGAAGATCATTCCTGTTCTACTTTTATTACTGAAGTCATTTGTCATACACCCTGTGATGCTGTATTGCACCTTCTAAAGGTCCCTGCAGCTTTGCGTCTTGGGAAATGCATCTGCATGTGAGGTCAACTACAGAAGCACATTGTATTCCAGCATACCTCTCTCTCACACACAAATGAAGATTCAGCTTGAAATACAGTTTTATATAAAGTTTATTTTTGGAGATTGATATATCTTAGCTGACCCTCTCATGCTGCGTAGCTACAATCACAGTTTATTCTCAAAGGGTCTTAAATGCAGGTGTCAATTCACAGATTCACCCTGTAAACAATAATCATGACTACCGTTGCCTTTTAGGACTGCCATTTATATCATTAGCCAGACACACCCACACAAGGCCTTTTTCCTTCAGAAGTCCCGGGTCTGCTCTATGACTGTCTAATCAGCTGTCTGCCTCTGAGCTCCTGAGGGCTCGAGACATGATGACTAGGGCCTGGAGTTTTTACTGACTATGTACCCTGACCAGGACAAACTCTTGGCTCCAGTAATGACACTAGACTGTTTCCAGTGTTCAATCCCCAAATTGGCATTTGAGTAGATCTGCGATGGTTGGATTGCCTGAGTGGAATTTGTGCCATATTGCTATCAGAGGTAATCTGGATTCAGTTTAAGGCCTTCACATTTATAAAAGGTTGAATTGAAAATGAGTCTGTGTGGTCATTTCCTATATTTCTTACAACTGCAGTTCTAATAACACATTCATGCAGTTCTAATAATACATACATTCTGTATCCTTATTGAATGAACCCCTCCTGCCAGCGAGCCAGCTCAGGTCATAACTGATCTATATAACTACTGTAACTGGCTCACATTCTTCTATGGCATAGCTAAGCTAGTGTTTCACCAGCTGAAGGTGGAACATCATTTGTACTCTGAAACACGCTATTAATAGAGAGCACTTGTAATTTGTAATGACATGTATAGTACAGGTATATAAAAGAAAGACAAACAAGTGAGTTTTTAATTATTTTCTTCTTTATCATTCGAAGGCACAGCAGAAGTGTTGGCAGGGCTACATTCATTCAGTCAGAGTATTTCCATTGTATACACACCCTAGCCCTTACCCACACAGTCAAGGGGTCAGAGGTCAGAGACTGCTACATGCTTGGTATGATGCCACCATAACAACATAAACAAAGCCCTGTGAACAGCCATCACCCTATCCATTACTATACTAGCCCTTACCATGACAGCTCTATACAGCTACTAATACTGTGTTTCTCAAGTGAAGAGTGCTCTAGACAACAAACACTCATATAGAGAAGTGCCCTACTTCAGGTTATAAATTAAGAAGTACAGTAAATTCACCAGTGACAAAGCCATGCCACACACAATAGTTTCACACAACATTCTTAATATTATTCACAAGCCACCGGGGTCTTGTATAGAAATACTCTCCTCCCCCAAGCGAGGCCTCAGAGCATCCAGACCACTACAGTATAAACTAACTCACACATTTACAGGGTGGTGGCCAAGAGAATGGGCTTTAGAGCTGAGTGTAAAGATTGGCTTCTTTGACCATCATTCATGAAAAAGTAAACAGTTCAACTGTTACACCGATTGTACAGAAAATAATCTTTGTCTAATATCACACTGCAAATGTTTATTTTTTTCATTGTCTTGGATACTAGAAAATTATTATAGAATTCTAGAAAGAAAAAAAAATCCAGGTTCTTCTACATTAAAGTAACATCTGTAGTTTTTAGCTTGATCTTTATGTCCACATTAACTTGTGCTTTCAAGGTTGTCAGATAAGTAAGTCATACATAATATGTTCATACAGTAAAACAAGTTCTTTGGCATTGTTCATGTACCAGTATCAAGTACCAGTATAATAAAGAACATGAAG
>NC_139653.1:13594554-13599554 GCF_951799395.1 Argentina silus
GCAGACACCTTTCAGATGACCTTTTACCTCTCAGAAAATAACAGTCTCACATAAACTGGCAGCTTGAAACCAAACCATACAGCAAGTATTGTCACTCAGCATAAACAGATGTTTCTCCGTTGGAGAGTTAGTGTTAATCAGTTAGCCCCCGCATGCAGACACCTCTCTTGCCAGATGATGTGTGTGTGTGTGTGTGTGTGTGTGTGTGTGTGTGTGTGTGTGTGTGTGTGTGTGTGTGTGTGTGTGTTAGCATGTGTGCGTGTGTGTGTATTAATCTGTTAGAGACGCTGCATGCAGACACCTCTCTCTCAGATGACAGTTTCCTGTTTTCCACTGAAATTGGAATTGACTCTCAGATCTCCACATTTCAGGAACACCAAGATCTCAGAGAAACAACAACTGTTTATTTCAGAGTAATAAACACTCAACAGACATCAGAAAACAGCTTGTTTCATTCCCGACATTCCTCCACATTAAAACCCCATAATCACACTAGCACATAGGCCCAGGGCCATACAGTAAGGCATCATATCAAGTTTGATACTAACACACACTGCTGCACTAGTGCTGATGCTAACCATATGACCAAAGATCTGTGTGTGTGGTGTGTGTGTGCGTGTGTGTGTGTGTGTGTGTGTGTGTGTTTGTGTGTGTGTGTGTGTGTGTGTGTGGGTGTGTGTGTGTGTGTGTGTGTGTGTGTGTGTGTGTGTGTGTGTGTGTGTGTGTGTGTGTGCGTGCGTGTGTGTGTGGGTGTGTGTGTGTGTGCGTGTGTGTACTGACTGACCTTGCTGGACCATTTGCGGGCTTCGTCGTGTAGTTGCCTAGCAGCCACCATCATGGGCTCACTAAGCACCTCTCCAGCCTTCTGCTCAGGGAACTCCTCATCCCTTTCTTCTGGAGGTGGGGGGCGAGGGGGGGGCACCTCTCCCTCTGGCAAGGGGGGCTTGGGAGGGGCCTGCTCATCACTCACCTAGGGGACAAACATCACACAAGGAAATACTCAATTACAGTATGATTTATTTTGTGTTCATAACTGTAAGACCTTAGAATCAGTCCGAAGCATGATCCAAAATAACTATTATGAATGCGGTCAGTGTACTTACATGTAGCTGGTCTAGGTCGGGTGGTGGAGGAGGGAAGTCCAGCTCCGGAGGCTGGAAGGCCTCTCTAACCTTCCCCACGGCAGCCAGGATCCTTAAACAGGAGTCTAGGAACGCCTTCTGGAGAGCTGAGAGAGGGATGGGGGAGGTTGTGGTGTGACAGAGATTCTGTAGTGCAGACACATGGTGTGTACGTGTGTGTGTGTGTGTGTGTGTGTGTGTGTGTGTGTGTGTGTGTGTGTGTGTGTACCTGGGTCCTGTATGTTCCCAGCCACAGCCTTAGCATCCATCACCATGGGTGAGATGGTGTGTGAGAGTATGTCTGAGGCTTGTTTGACGGCATCTCTGAACCGCGGGTCTTCAGAGTTCTCAACTTCCCTCTTCGCCACCAGGAGAACCCGATTTGCTCTTCTGGCTATACTGGTTGCCCCAGCAACTAGCATCTGGGGCTGGACGTTTGCCATGGCAACACGACACTTATCTATGTCCTTCTTTATGGCCTCCTCAGAAGCGTCCAACAGAGACTTGGTGTCTATGGCTTCATCTACCAGACCTGGGGACATAAACACACACACACATACACATTTTGTTTAGACTGTAATTCTCCTTATATCCATCTACCTGCCATGTATACAAGGGATGGGCTGGTGTTTATCTATGAGTTTCTCTACGTTATCTACGCTGTCATTCTCCAACATATTGATCTTACCTGTGAGTCTTTCTACATTGTCAATCCACTGGTTCTTCATGGTGTCAAAGTGCTCATAAGCTGCCTGGTTACCTGGATTCTTCAACAGGATACGAGCAGCAGAGGTCACCTGAACACACACACACACACACACACACAGACACACACACACACACACACACACACACACACACACACACACACGCACACACACAGATAAGTGAATAAAGTTTTGTGTTAATATAGTAGTGAAATAACAACTCCAACTTAGTACAACATGCACGCACGCACGCACACACACTGCTCTCTCCCTCACACAAACATGTTGCTTTCTCTCTCTCTCATTGTTACCTGTGGTGTGAGTTCTCTGGCGTGTTTCACTGCAGCCTGTATACCCTCCACTGTGCCCTTATTGGCTGATCCCACAGCAGCAGCCTTCTCTGCTGTTGCCCCTAGACGTCCCGCATGGGTCTCGAAGTTCCCTGCACGTTCATCAAATACCTACAACATACGCAAGCATGCACGCACGCACACACGCACGCACGCACGCACGCACGCACAAACACATTCAGTAACTCTTACTCGTGATGCCCCTGCATGGACAATTCTCATCGGTTAACTGATAGTTAGTTTGCTAGATTGATTGATCATTTGATTCGTTGAGAAATCCTCCATCTCAAGGCTGGTTTTTGTACTGACCTCCTCGCGGTTAGGGGCATCAGGGGGAGCAGTTGCAGACACAGCCAGCAGTTTGATAGGGGTGGTGGTGTCACTGAATACATCAGACACTTCCTGTGTCATCACCTCCTGCATACGCCCCTTCAGGTCCTGATGAGATGCAGACAGCACAGAACATGTCAAAATATTGAGCAGCATCTATACCACATGTTGTGATACAATACACATCATGGTGAAATATAATGGCAGTAAAAATACAACACCATTTCAGACCAACAGATGGAGCCCTTGACCAATACGTTCTACCATGCCCCAAGGGAACAGAGCTGGTTTCATTGGTCAGAGGTCGAGACAAGAGAAAGACAGGGTGTGTGTGTGTGTGTGTGTGTGTGTGTGTGTGTGTGTGTGTGTGTTACTTTGAGGCTGTCTTGTAGTTGTGCAGCCGTAGCTCGTGCATGTGGCGCCTCTGCCTCTCCCTTGGCAGCCATATCCGCCAGTGCTGTCATCAGGGCCTCATTGCGGTCACAGCGTCCAATCAGATCCTGCCGGTACGGCCCTACCAGCCCCCCTGCCAGTCTCTTCCCCTCCGACACCATTCCCCGGATGGCCGCCTGACCTGGGGAGAGGTGTTAGAGGTTAGGGCTCACTCCAACTCAACTCACCTCACACACCAGCTGTCCAATCCCAAATCATCTCCTACCTAGTCCCTTCCCTTTAGTTAATAGGTAGATCTGAGAGGTTTTGAATAGGTGTAAGCTATACAGCTCTACAACGGGCAAGATGGAGCTTTTACAATCTAGATGGTATCTATACAAACCTGCTGCCCATGACTGGTTTGCTGACTTATTGGAGTAAACCTCCAGTCTGGTGATAACATGGCAAGATGTCAGAGTTGTGGTACTGTAGGTTGTTACCTGTACAGTGCTGTGGCCTCTCACACTCTGCTCCCATAGGGAAGCATGGTGAACAGACAGGGTAGAAAGACAGGATTTTAACAGACATACAATACATTCATACTGTACGCTTGATGGTTAGCACTGGCCCAGGATATGTTTTCTTCTTATCAACAACACATTTATAGTGTTGTCTGTATATTCAACTCATAAAACTGTGTCTATTTCACAGTATCTTGATGGCATTTGGGCACTGCAGATACACTGAACCTCTAGGAGCAGTGTATTCTGGTGCTTGTGTGTGTGCCTGCATGTGCAGGGGATGGCATCTATTATCATAGGAACAGACCATCTATTATCATATATATCTTATATTACTCTATTACTATACACAGGTTGGGGTTAAAGTGCTTGGTTACAGAGATATGGATGACTGGGACAGGCGATACCCTCAGTCTCCCCCTGGACCTGGGAATAGCCTCAAAACACTTCCATCTTTCATTATTGTAAAACAGAACAGCCATCACACATACACACGTACACGTACACGCACACACACACACACACACACACACACACACACACACACACACACACACACACACACACACACACACAGGCTGACATAACAGGAACTGAAAGTCAAAGTGTATATTTATATTTTAGTGTTAAACCACCATTCCTCATCCCTCCCATCCCTCAACTGCATTGCATAACAAATGTACACTCCATCTCACTCACCCACTCCTCTGTCGTCCAGGCCAGGGTTGTTGACCCAGCGTAGTGCCTGCTCCATCTTGCCCTCCAGTGTCACGGCGGGTTTGGCAGGTCTCATGTTGGCAACGGCTCGGTTCACTTTAGCCTGCAGGGTTAGCAACGCTGCCCCAATCTGCTTAGCCAACGCACGGGCCTCCGGACTGTCACCTTTACCCCTGAGGAGGGAGAGGGAGAGGGAGAGGGAGAGGGAGAGAGGGAGAGAGGGAGAGGGAGAGGGAGACGGAGAGGGAGAGGGGGAGAGGGAAAGAGGGAGAGGGAGAGGGAGAGGGAGAGGGAGAGGGAGAGGGAGAGGGAGAGGGAGAGGGAGAGGGAGAGAGTCTTTACTACTACCTTAAGGGGCAAGGGTGCCTGCACAGACACCATCAATACACAAATAAGGAGAAATCAAAACATCAGTTAGTGCCCCTACACTGCCGCCTACAACAGACTGCACCCCTGTAACACCGAACTATCTCTACACCCCAAAATTGTCCAAAGACTACACCATAGATGAAGTCCAGCTTGATTCTTGCCCTCATTAGCCTACTGAACAACAAACCCCCATCCCCAGTAGTTCAGGTACACTGCACATGTGTGTGTGTGTGTGTGTGTGGGTTACACACTGCTTGCGTAGCTCCACGAGTCTGGAGGTGAGTCCTGCGATCTCACTGATGGAGCGGAAGATGTCGTCTCTCTCTCGGGGGTCTTCACACATATCAGCGATACGCTTGGCCTCCGCTAGCAATGCTCTGATGTTCTCTGCGCCCTCAGGGCCACCATTAGGGTCTGCCAGCCAGCTCTAAGGGACACACACGCACGCACGCACGCACGCACGCACGCACGCACACACACACACACACACACACAGAGAAGGGTGAGGGAGAC
>NC_139653.1:13614554-13627054 GCF_951799395.1 Argentina silus
CAAGGCTAATTTATTATATAGAAACAGTTCACATCAGGATCAATCCTACCTAGACCTATATGATCCGCATTATTATCCTTATTGAGCTCAAATAGATTGAAAACCATATTTTCAATATTAGTCCTTCTTAAATGACCATTTTCAGACAACAATGAATAACAATATTAATCAACAATAACATAGAATGGAAAGAGGGTTACACATTAATCACAGGTCCTGAGTCTGAGAATGAGTCTTTAACATCTGAAACATCTTAAACCGATAGAGGTTTCCAATCTGACTGAATTTCCTCTTGTTACACAGAGGGACACTGATACATCTTACACCCCTAACACTGCATGAAAACAGGTCCGTATAACCGTGTATCTGGGAGAATTCCGACCTATAGACATCCTGCGAAATTTGACGTGAGCGAGCATGGACGGGAATCTCCCGTACTTCGCGCGAAGTCCTGAATAATATATAAGTGCATTCTATTCTGTTCTCTTATATTCTATTATATTCTATTATATCATACACAATATTCAAATGAATACAAGATTTGATATGATCATCCCTTTCAGGCTGACTGCCCTGTTGGCTCCCTCACTATTCCACAAGTTTACATTATTTCCAATGAAGACAGAAATTAGGAGAACCTGCAGTACCAGTGTAGTTATAAGACTGCGTCCTCTAGTGGTAAGTAAGAGCCAATGCTCATGAAGGAATATCTATGATACACCACAACTCCATGTCTTAGCTTTAGGAATTCACACGTGTAAACTGTGATGGTTATGACATACATGGCATTCAGTTGAAGGGTACACATGGAGTCCAACAAATCAATCTTGTGACATGGTTCAAACACACACAGACACACACAGTCACACACACACACACACACACACACACACACACACACACACACACACACACACACACACACACACAAAATAAAATGACATGACCTCCATCAAAACACAGCAGCGTGGATCAGGGGACCACCTATTTGTCCAGCTGAGGAGTGTTTTCTGTACATGATGCTGCTGTTTTGTCTTTCTTGTACAATAAATGACCTCATGGCAGTGGGTTGTGGCAGCTCCATCTGGGAAGCTGCAGATTCCAGAGGAATCCATGGAGTGTATGTGATGGAACTGTGAACATCATGGTTTATCCTTCCTTAATATTTCTGAATGAATGCAAATGTTTATCAATTCCTCATTAGATACACTGATGGTTCCCCACACAGCTGCACTCTGGGGCACCATATGGAGGGTGGATGTACAGCCAGTACAGAGGAGTCATAATGGACTCCACAGAATATAAGTGTGGAAGGTGGATGACCAAAATGTTTGAGACATTTTTGTGCAGTAAAATGTTTATTTTAGCTTGAAAAACAGATGCACAATGAAACATTAAAATTGAGCTATACATAGGAGCCAGCCTCATGCAGAATATATACAGAATAATACAAAATAATATCGCAAATAAAACAAAATCACTATAAAATGAATATTAAACACTGCTTCGAACATCTTTTTTTTTTTTTTTTAAACTGCACACACCAATTAATAAATACGAACCATGATGAAATGTTTGAAAATATAACCCCCCCTTCCCCTCCCCCCAACACACACACACAGACACACACACTGATACAAAATATGTGATTTAAAAGATTGTCTTCTGTAAATAAATATGTTGATAAATAAACTTGAAATGGCAAAAATAACCCAATACACTGAATCATCAATCGATCAATCGAGATTGCACTGGTAAGGTGCATCCAAAGCCAAGGGTCTGATATCTGTCTGTCTGTCTGTCTGTCTGTCTGTCTGTCTGTCTGTCTGTCTGTCTGTCTGTCTGTCCTATCCTGTTTGCATTAAAGCAGTCTGAAACTGGCTGCGATCAGGCTAAGCTCTGTCTGTCAGGTACAGTAGTTGCCTGTGGAAATGAGGTTTCTCTGACCCCCTAGTCTCTCCTCAGGGGTTCATTTCTGGGGGTACATGGCCCCTGTTGTGTAGGCAGGGAGCCCTGTATTCTCTGAGATCCAGTTGTTGTAGTTGGTGATGCGTGTGTACACACCTGGTTTGTGCTTCTGAGCACAGCCGTCCCCCCAGCTCACCACCCCAAACAGGAATTGACGCCCTGAAACATCACACACCAGAGGTCCTCCAGAGTCTCCCTGCAGGGGGAAGGAGAGAAGCGTCAATACACATGCATGCACGCATGCACGCGCACACACACACACACACACACACACACACACACACACACACACACACACACACACACACACACACACACACACACACACACACACACACACACACACACACACACACACACACACACACCTGGCAGGCGTCAGCTTTCCAGTCAGGACTACCAGCGCAGAACATGTTGTCTGTGATGTGGTAATAAGTTTTGCCGTAATAAGGTTTGCTCTTGCAGACACTCTGGGAGATCAGCGCCACATCTGCCTGTTTGATGGTATTGGAGAAATACCCTGTGGGGGAGGGAGTGTCAGGATTAGTCTAGGAATAAGTGTCAGTAAGGGTCAAGGGATAAGAATTAAAGGTTAGATGTCATACCCTGTCTCTCCTTGCCGTATCCTGAGATGCTGCAGACAGTTCCAGGGGGCAGCATAGTGATAGGGGGAGGCAGACACACGGTCCGCACATAATCTGTCCGTATAGCACACACACCGTCTTCGCTCTTTATCTTTAGCAGGGCTGCAAAACACACATATCATGATTATAAGAACACTGTCAGCCCGGCTCTCTACTTACCAAAACATACCACACTCTGCACACACACACACACACACACACACACACACACACACACACACACACACACACACACACACACATACACACACACACACACACACATACCTACCTATGTCATTGTTGTGGTTGCCCTTTATGTTGGTGTAGTTCTGGTGTAGAATTAGCTGCTCCACAGTGAACCTCTTCTCTGTACCATCCGTCTTTTTGATGGAGCTCTTCCCCAGATACACAAACGTGCTTTTGGTGAGGGTGTTATAACTGAGAGAGACAAACCAGATGCTCACATTAATACACATACACACACACACACACACACACACACACACACACACACACAGAACACACTCGCAGTTGAACACATACATAAAACACACCAATCATTACAATACACACACAATCACAACAGAGTGAATGTGTGTGTGTGTGTGTGTGTGTGTGTGTGTGTGTGGTGTGTGTCTCACCCAAAAAAGCAGTGTGCAGCGGTAAGGACCCAGCAGGGTGCTATGAGGGAGCCTCCACAGATGAAACGTTTGCTTTGGAAGATGGCTGCTGTCCATGGCTGAGACTTGATAGAGGATAACTCACCACCCACAATCTTAAAACGCCTCTCCACCTTCTCTCCACATGTCAATTCTATAAAGACAAACATACACAAACTCAAAAAAATATACACAAAAAAACATACACAAAAAAAGGATGGATGGATGGATGGATGGGTGGGTGGGTGGATTGGATGGGCGGGTTGGTGGGTGGGTGGGGGGGGGATGGGTGGGTGGGTGGCTGGGTGGATTGGATGGGCGGGTTGGTGGGTGGGTGGGTGGGTGGTTGTATGGGTGTATGGGTGGGTGGTTGTATGGGTGGGTGGGTGTATGGGTTGGAAATGAAATGCCTCGGAGAACCCACCTGTGTCCACGGATGGAGAGAGAGGAGGCCTCAGAGTAGGCCTAGTAGTAGTACTAGTAGTAGTACTAGTAGTAGTACTAGCAGAGGAACCTAAAGAAGAACCAGTGAAATGAGAACGTTAGAAACTGTACTACAGTAGAACAGCAGGACAGCATTCATTGTAGTTTTGTGTGTGAGCAGCACTCACCAAAGTCTGTTTGACAGTGGGGAATCTCACAGTACTCGCTGACGATCCTCTGAGCCCTTCCTCTCTTGACCAAACACCATGGCTGCAGGCTCTGGTCAGGGTTCCTGAAAACCCAATCAGTCAATCAAACAGTCAGTCAATCAATACACCATAATCATATGACACTTGTGTTAACACAAAGGCTTAAAAACAACCTGATCCTAATCCAACCTCCCCCTTCCCCTCCCCCCAACGCACACACAGACACACACAGACACACACAGACACAGACACACACACACACACACACACACACACACACACACACACACAGACACACACACACACACACACACACACACACACACACACACACACACACACACACACACACACACACACACAGGAACCAGACAAGATTGAGGGACAATGGAGGTTCCTTTAATCAAAACAATATTAAAGCTAATATGTAACACTGAAACATTCCCACAGATATGACTCAGGAGAGGATGTAGGGACTTGGGGGAGTATTGGAGTACTATTATCAGCACAGATGACCACACACACAAACTTCCCCAAACTGCAGATAATCTTTGTGTCAGCAGACTAACTGCTAAACTAAGAACCATACACTGGTGTGTGACTTCTACATGTCAACTCTAGTTAAGCACACAAAAGAGTGGACTGCGATGTCTATTGAGTGCCAAGTGACTGGTTGCAATCCAGGCTAAGGGGTTGATAGTCACAATAGGGAGGCCGCAGAGAGAGAGAGAGAGAGAGATTCTGTGTACAGTACCTGCAGAGAGAGAGAGAGAAAGAGAGAGAGAGAGAGAGATTCTGTGTACAGTACCTGCAGAGAGAGAGAGAGATTCTGTGTACAGTACCTGCAGAGAGAGAGAGAGAGAGAGAGAGAGAGAGAGAGAGAGAGAGAGAGAGAGAGAGAGATTCTGTGTACAGTACCTGCAGAGAGAGAGAGAGATTCTGTGTACAGTACCTGCAGTAGTTGTGATGGCCCAGTCCCAGTGAGCGCGCCTGAGATCCGATATGGTAAACCTTGTCCCAAAGCAGACACCTGTGGGCGTACCTGCTCACTGACACAGAACCTCTGTAGTCCTTCCCATCTCCAACCATACACACTCTGGCTGACCGCACTACAGGAACACATACACACAGAGTTAAAGACCAATCGGATGCCTGATCCCAAATGAAACCCTTATTCCATAAGTATTTCATATAATTCTGGGAGGACAAGATCAACACAAGTGCGTCTGGTGTAGGGGCAAGGGATCCATTTGGAATTCAACAAGATTGTATGTACCTCATATGGAGTGATAGGGCTATGTATCAGAGCCTTGTGAAGGAACTGATTAGAGATGAACAGACTCACATGTGCGTGACTCCTGAGGAGGCGATGATAATCCTGCCCAGGTCCAACTCCTCAGAGAGACCTGAGAGAGACGGAGGGACAGAGAGACAGAGAGACTGTGATAAACTAAATAAAGAAACAAGGAAGTAATATCCAAACTCATTTCCTCTTTTCTGCTTACCGCTTCAACACTAGAGAGCATGGTTGCTGCTAGTGATAGAATGAGTAACAGGTTCATGTCCACAAGTGGTTACTCTTGTCCTTATATGGGGGGTCTCTTTCCTTATAGGACTTCTGCAAAAGCAAAACCAGTTTACAGAAATGAGAAATCAAACAAACATGCTTTCCTCAGCACTCAAAATAAAAACATTCTATTCCGTTTTTTCTGAATTTCTAATCCTTCTGATCCTCTGAACTTCCACATGCATAAAACCCCTCTTTCTTTCATGAACTTTCAACGCACGCACGCACGCACGCACGCACGCACGCACGCACGCACGCACGCACGCACGCACGCACGCACGCACGCACATGTGTACATGTGAGAACACAGAAAGTCCTGGCCTAAACAGAGCAAAAGCTCTGTGTGAAAACCTCTATGCATCACTCTATGCATAATGACAGGACTCAGTGAAGTATGTCCTCCCTAAGTCAGGGTGACCCATCCCTCATAGCAGGATCAGCACCTACTGTACATCTATCCCAGCACAGCAGCAGTAGTATCTTTGTTAGTGTAAATTACAACCTATTTGATGACTGTTTTGGTTGCCACAGTGGACTTGTGCTGCAATTGAAACTGCATGAGGCATTGTTTCAATTGAATTTAATTGAATTTGAAATTTCATGAAAGAAAGAGGGGTTTTATGCATGTGGAAGTTCAGAGGATCAGAAGGATTAGAAATTCAGAAAAAGGGAATAGAATGAAGTGGACAGGACAGACAACATCAACATGGTTCTTCATATCTATTGTGTCTCTCTCAGGTCTCTCTGAGGAGTTGGACCTGGGCACTCCACACACAGCATCATTTGTCTGCACATAACGATGTATCACAATACACACTATATCATATCTGGACGGAGTGTGCACACACTCATTATATCTGTGTGCCTGTGAGATTACAGTATGAATGAATCTCTCTGACTCCCACGACAACTCAGTCACCTGAACTCCTTGTCTTCCTATTATCAAAGCATCTGACTAAATTTGATTTTGAGTGTAATGTCAGCAAGGTAGGTTTACATTATTTTTAGTAATTCGCCAAGTAAGCAAAAAACTGTGTATCCTACCAGGACGGAGTCTTTAGTTGCAACCCAGAAGGGATCAGCCACAACACCAACAACCTATCTGGGAGGCACTGCTACAGTATAACCGTCTCAATCAGAGAGCATGAACCCTGCTTACCTCCTAATCAGGTTTCAGACCTCAGGGGTTGTCTCTGGTATTTTCTCTGTCTGGTTCTGCTGAGTGCTGATGTCCTCTAGACTTCTGTTCTTGTCGGCTGCTTAAATGGTTCTGTTCTGGACGGTCCTGCAGGAGAATTCTTCTTTGTTGCTTTCTCTCTCTCACTGTGTTACGCTGTCAAACTGCTTATCTCTGTCTTTGCTGTATTGTCCCTCTGCAGCTCAGTCTCTGTCTGTCTGTCGGGCCCTTGCCTCTGTCTTCCTTTTTAAGTCAACTAGCAGAGGGGTGGGAGGGGCTGTGGGAGGGGTTTTATGAATGATTGACAAGTACTTTTTATGACATGTTCCATAAAGTGTCAGTCACAGCAAATGAAATATTCAAAGAAGCCAGACCAAATGAGTCATGCCGATTACTGACACACACACACACTTGACATGATTCCGCAACCACTTCTTTAGAGCTGTGGTGGTACGCAGGAGAAAGCAATCCTAATATGGAAATCCAAAAGGCAGATGTGTAAATTTCATCAGCAACTTACAAATGATATCCTCTCAGACATTGTTGTGGTTTCTTCTAAGCAGAAACATTTCCTATGAAGTCACATAGCCAGAGCTTACGGGTAGTCTAATGCAACTGATCTTATGAAACCCAAACTCAAAACATGCTTGTTGTGTTTAAGAGTGTCAGTAGAGTAGAGCCATGTAGATTGGGGATCTTTCGGATTTCATATAGTGACACAAACACCAATGATTATGAATAATAATGAGAATTATGAATCAATAGCTCTATGAAAATCATATGTTCTAAAAAATAATCTACCATATTCTACCATAATCTACCTCATTGAAAGGTAATAATTTTCCACTCTGAGTGTACCAGGGTGTATCATAATAGTTAGAAATGTGACCTCATGATTTACTAATACATCCTGTTACCGGTGGTCTAAGGGAAAAAACAGTTGCATGGGTAACTGTAATTCACCCTAATTTTAGCTGATAAATTGATGAAGAACACATTCTCTTTCGTAATAACTTGTAGGGGGAGATAACGCCAGGGGAGAGAGGAGGGATTGGATGAGCTCATTAGCTCATGTTATATCGCCATCAACCTCCCCCTGTCCCTCACCCCTCTCACCCTCACCTTCTCTCACCCCTCACAAATACACCCTGTCCCTCACCCCTCTCACCCTCACCTTCTCTCACCCCTCTCACCCTCACCTTCTCTCTCACCCCTCACAAATACACCCTGTCCCTCACCCCTCTCACCCTCACCTTCTCTCTCACCCCTCACAAATACACCCTGTCCCTCACCCCTCTCACCCTCACCTTCTCTCTCACCCCTCACAAATACACCCTGTCCCTCACCCTCACCTTCTCTCTCACCCATCACACCCTCACTTTCTCTCACCCCTCACAAATACACCCTGTCCCTCACCCTCACCTTCTCTCTCACCCATCACACCCTCACCTTCTCTCACCCCTCACAAATACACCCTGTCCCTCACCCCTCTCACCCTCACCTTCTCTCTCACCCATCACACCCTCTCCGTCTCATCTGTGTTAACTCAGTGAGGTCACTGGAACACTGGTGACAAGATATGCCCTGGACTGATACTGGGGGAGAGACTTTGATAAAACACACCACACTGCAGGCTGCATGCCTAACATGCGTCAGTGTGAGACAATGAGACACTATGTACATGCACACACACGCGCACAGACACACACACATACACACACACAACCCTAACCCCCCCTCCTCACACACACACACACACACACACCCAGGACCAGTTCTGTTTTGAAGTTCAGAAGAAAGCAGAAGTCCAAGTGATGACAGGTTATTAACATTTTTCGCTGTTTCAGTGGTCTGTGATTCCCTTAAAACACAATCAATACTCAGAAAAACTACCAGGTGATGCAAAAAAAAAAAAAAAAGGTATAATCTCTCTTCTGTAATGTCATAGATGATTTACCATGTTGTAACAGCCTGTCAACAGAGCTTATACCACCACCATTCATAGATCCACTACACCACTGGTGTGTACACCACTTGAGTCATGTATTGTCATGTGTAACAATACAGACATACTGTACATACGCACAGGCTGCTTGGAGGAATACAACTGAATTCAGAGCAGTGGCTGAAAGTGAAATAACAGACACGCACACAGTGCAAATACATAGATAAATAAATAAATAGTGAAACAAAAATGAATGATCTCAAAACAAATTTCCAACACAACAGTTGTACAGTTGTACAGCCTGCCATTTCATCCCAGATTCCCAGTAGGTCTACACTTCAGCTCCACTGTGTCCTTCGAATAATAACCCCATCTCTGGTTTTACACACATTAGCTCCATGTATTTAGACAGCTCTGGGCAGTAGACCTAAGAAACACTGACATTGTTGTCTCATACAAAGAGGAAGGAACTCGGTGGAGGAGATTAATCTAAACTGCATGTTTTCTCAACTGCATGTTTTCCTGCAGCATCGTCCAGTGCACAGATTTGGTCGAATGTATGCCTGGCGCCCTCTAGTGATATGCTTTGAAGCCTATGTTTGAAGTGCATCTGTGAATGACGCATGCGCAGCTTTTGTCATACTTGCCTTTTGACTGCACTTTCGTTTTCAGTGTGAAAATAGTTTTCATATCGCCTTGAAATACTTTCCAGGCACGTGTAGTATTCGGTTTGAACTTAGAACTATCTAAATGCATAAAGCGCTTGCATAGTAGCCAACTAGTTAGCAATGAGCTTGATGCGACATCATTCCAAGTTTGTTTACGTTTTGCTTGTTGTATAGCTAACGGAGCTAGGCAAGGTGTACTGTGTGTGGGTGGCTGTCCTGAGAACTACAGGAAAACTGGTTCTCATGGTTCTCTCTGAGTCGATGTTGTCCTGACAATTGTCATTCTATCCAATGATTGTATTCTGTCATCCTGCCTAAAAAAGCCGAGGTAAGTCATATGATTGTATTGTGATTATATAAGCAATCAAAAGTCTCTTAAAAATCTCACTTCTAAATAAGCAAGATGAGGCATTGCCCTCTCCCTCCTTCAGTCCCAACCATTGAGATACGCGGGGAAGGATGGAGAGAACCCAGCTCAGACAGACGCAACTGTGTGGCGCGTGGGAGCTAAAGGAGCGGCTTGGGACAGGCGGGTTCGGCCACGTCTACCTGTACCAGCACCTGGTGAGTTCTGCGTCCGCCCACACACTCACCATAACTGTTACTGTGTTCATTACATTTAAGAAAGTCTATATGCGTGTGCGTGTGCGTGTGCGTGTGCGTGTGCGTGTGCGTGTGCGTGTGCGTGTGCGTGTGCGTGTGCGTGGTGTAGGAGACAGCAGAGAAGATTGCTGTGAAACTGTGTCGTCTGGAACTGAACTCCAAGAACAGAGACCGTTGGAGCAGAGAGATACAGATCATGAAGAAGTGAGTACATTTCTCCGTTTGACTGTGTAGCCTACTTGCATTCGTGGATTATGTTAGCCCAAGCAGACCTCACAACTGTATGTAGCCCTTCAATTGTCTTAGTGCTGAATGATGTTCTTGAAAGGGGCTGTGTGTTCTCCAACTCAACACAACAACATTAATGTATTGTTCTTTTAATTAATAAAACAGGGAAGTTTTTTTAATTTATTTTTTTATCTATTCACATCAAAATTGCATCAACAACAATGCAATGCAATGCAAGTAAAATGTGTGCACACGGAATACCTTCCAGGGCCCCTGTGTTTGGGGTGAGCACAGTTCTCGTGATAGCGTTTAGTCTTTATTTCAATGGCAAGAACAGATTACATGCTGAGTGCAGGCCTCCTCCGAGTCCAGTAGAGTAGTGATGGACAATATCAGCTCCCTCAGGTAGCAGCAGGTTGGCACTACCACAGTGAAAAGTTTATCAAGCACATTGCAATGATATGATCAGGGAATGCATCTCTGTGTCTACGGAGTAAGTCTCTACAGCGGGCACAACTCATTTACATAACCTGGAAGGTCAAGTATGCACAATACTGTTCAAGTCATGAATTAAAAAATTCAACCGAGTTTCATGTATGTGCGAAAACACTGCATAAACATTATTTTGCATGGACATTGGCTAGCTGTACAAACTAGGTCCTGCAAAACTAAGGACCAACAAAAGCTAGCCTCACTCACATACTAGTGTGTCTACAAGTAAGTCTCTACAGCGTGCACAACTAATTTGCATAACCTAGAAGGTAACGTATTAACGCTGTCGCTCCCAGAACCCCCAAATAACAAACATTACATGTCGGTATGTGGGGTCCGAGGCTGCCCGATTTTTGGCTGCCGAGGGCTTTCACTCCTGTGGCCTGTCTTCACGTTATCCAATTCCCGGTTGCGATACCTCATTGTGAACTTAAAGTCCTCTACTTCCATACTACCCAGAAATAATAATTTTCATATAACATCTAAAACTTAAATCCGCCATTTAAGACAAATACCTACCCGACGATATATCCCTGCATATCCCTTGCACTTCAGTTCCCAAACATCCTGTACCTGTGTACCTTCCAGGTATCTCCAATTTCACCCACAAAGGGTGGGGGCAATTAGTTTTGCAGGTGTGCAGCCGCATCATCAATCCCAATCCTAATTGCTAAAATTATTGCCTCCACTCTTTTTGGCAGAATTGGAGGTACCCTCAGACCCCACATAAGTAGAGTTGTGAGGTCCGCTTGGGCCAGGATCAATTAGCATAATAAGCAGGGATAGAGAAAGTATCAAAGCCTGGTCTCGAGGTCCTCGCTTCAATTCCGCTACTATTACTGTGCCGTTGTCTCTTTAACTCCTGTCTCCTGGTGTGTCGTCTCCTGCACCAGGCTGAGCCATGTGAACGTGGTGAGAGCCAGAGAGGTTCCAGAGGAGATGAGTCCCATCGCTCTAAACGACCTTCCCCTGTTGGCCATGGAGTACTGCTCTAGAGGAGACCTGCGCAAGGTAGGCTACAGCTCAATCAATACAGCACGGTAGATGGATAGATCATGGATGGAAAGATTGATAAAGATTGACAAACAAGCAGTACAAGCATAAATACATACATGCACTGATTGATGAATTAGTGCTCCAAGGGACACCTGAAGGGGTTAATGGTTTAATCAGTGGTTGTTTCTCTGATTTTGAAGCTTGAATATAAAGTGTTTTAGCAGTTTTTTTTGCATGAAACACAGTGATGATGCCACCTTTTGTCTGTTTTCCTAAAATCCCTTATTTAGATGCTGAATAAGCCTGAGAACTGCTGTGGACTGAAGGAGAGTGAAGTTCTCTCGCTACTCAGCGATGTTGGTAATTTGTTTATACAGTATACAGTATTATCTCTCTTAGGCTAGATTATGTTGAAATATGTAAACTGCTGTTGTCATGTAATTGTAATTGTCTGAGTTGTGTCATTCATAATGAAACACACAAACACACTCATAGGGTCTGGTATCCAGTACCTCCATGAGAATAAGATCATCCACAGAGACCTGAAGCCAGAGAACATAGTACTGCAGGAGTTGGGTGGGAAGGTGAGCTCTCTCTCTCTCTCTCTCTCTCACTCACACACACACACGCACACACACACGCACACACACACACACACACACACACACACACACACACACACACACACACACGTACAAACTCATAATCAAACATAAATCTCTCTCATCCTGTAATTCCTCTTTCCTCCCCTTCTGTATTTTTCTCTGCACTCTCTTCTCTTCTCTCCTCCTCCACTAGTTGGTACATAAGATAATAGATCTGGGTTATGCTAAAGACCTGGACCAGGGCAGTCTCTGCACCTCCTTCGTGGGAACTCTACAGTACCTGGTGAGACCTGACCCCCTAACACCAAACCCTGGTCCCTGCTCTGTATTTGAA